>NC_057419.1:16252219-16261338 GCF_019320065.1 Cervus canadensis
TTGATATTTCTCCCGGCAATCTTGATTCCAGCTTATGCTTCATCCAGCGCAGCATTTCTCATGATGTACTCTGCATATAAGTTAAATGAGCAGGGTGACAATATATAGCCTTGACGTACTCCTTTTCCTATTTGGAACCAGTCTGTTGTTCCATGTCCAGTTCTAACTGTTGCTTCCTGACCTGCATATAGGTTTCTCAAGAGGCAGGTCAGGCGGTCTGGTATTTCCGTCTCTTTCAGAATTTTCCAGAGTTTACTGTGATCCACACAGTCGAAGGCTTTGGCATAGTCAATAAAGCAGAAATAAATGTTTTTCTGGAACTCTCTTGCTTTTTCGATGATCCAGTGGATGTTGCCAATTTGATCTCTGGTTCCTCTGCCTTTTCTAAAACCAGCTTGAACATCTGAAAGTTCACGGTTCACATATTGCTGAAGCCTGGCTTGGAGAATTTTGAGTATTACTTTTCTAGCGTGTGAGATGAGTGCAATTAGGAGCCCCCCTTTCCCTTGCTGTGTTAACAGAATCCTACATCCCTTTGATCATCATTCCCCTACACCCCTAAGAGCAAGGGCTGGCAAACATTTCCTATAAAGAGACAGAAAGTCAATATTTTCAGCTTGGAAGGTCAGATGGTCTCTGTGGCAACTACTGGAGTCTGTGGCTGTCACACAAGAAGAGCCATAAAGAGTGTGCACATGCGCAGGCACGGTTGTGTGCCAAGGCAGTGGGAGTTCTGGAAATAGGCAATGCACTGGATTTGCCCAAGGGCCACAGTCTGCGCCCCCTGTTCTGGACGGAAGGCTGCCCCTTCGCCTCCGTTCCTCCAGGTCAGAGCCAATCGCCTGCATCAGTGTCCACGGGATCTCACTCCCTACACACCTCTCAGCCTCCCTTCCCTGCCACTGTGTAACATGATATGACTTGGTCTCACTCTGGATGTGATGGCTCATTCAGACTCTCTGAAGCTGTCCTCGCCTTTATGGCTGCTGCATCTCTGACCTGACCTCTCGGTGAAGGGAGCTCCATCCTCGCCACTCTTTCCCCCTTTCACGTGCGGCCACTCTGCTGGTTGCCCTCCTTCACCTAAGCATCCATCCCTGGCCCCCAGTCCCTCCCACGGAACCCACTAAATCCTAGCAACACTCCTGATCTCTCCCTCTCCAGACCCAGGCCACCTGGACCACTTCTAAAGCTTCAGCACCCACTCACACGCCAAGGACCCCTCATTCTCCACCGCAATCCTGACCATGCCCTTGAACAGCATAGGGCTTCAGGCTGGACAAACAGCTCAAACTTCACAGCGGCTGAAACACCACTCAGTGGCCTCACCCGAACATCTGCTGCTCTGCTTTCCTCCCATCTCGTCATCCAAGGTCTCAGCCCCTTCTGACCACAGCCAGGCCATCATCCTGATCCCAGTACTGCCCCCCATCCTGCCAATGGCTCCTGTGAAGGATCGTGACCCCAAGCCTCTCTCTGTTGGCACTCTTGTCAGATCTTCTTCCTCTTTCTCCTGAACTCATTTCCAAGCTTCCTGTTTACCCCCTGGTGGAGCATCTCTCTTGTGGCCATCAAAAGGAAATGTCAACTCTTCTACTCAGTCATTCCCAATGTGGCCCCATTGCCCATGCACCCAAGCTCATCTACAGTCCTCTCCTTCCTTGACTCTGCCACCAGACCTCAGAGCTCCTTAAAGTGCCTAAGTGTGCAGTCTTTCATGTTCCTGTGACCTAAAAAAGGGCAGCTCCTGATTAGGACCCTCTCCCCTTCCTCTGCCTAGCACACTCTTACCCATCCATCAACACCCCACTGAAATGCCACCCTCACTATAACGTCCCTCCTTCATGGCCCCTCCTAAATGATCCCACAGCACTTGATACACAACTTTATTGGAGTCCATTAAAATGCATCTTGAAGCCAGTGAGATGCCAGGTACTGTAATATGTGCTTTCATACACACATAGCCTCATTTATCTATAGGTATAATTAACTTCATTCTTGCAAATGAGAAGACAAGGTCCAGAAATAGCACCCCAAAAGTGACCCAGCCTGAAGGTGGCATGGTCAGGATATACCCGATCTATCTGGTTCCAGAGCCCCCTCCTCGCCCTCTACACCACACCTTGGTATGACACAGCCTCCCACCCAAAGCACCTGGTACTATAATTATCTGTTCACATCACTTCCTTCTCTTCTCTAGAACCTGCCTTAGAACATGATGCATGAATCCAAGTACTAGCTCAGTAAATATCTGGTGACAGCATGACTAAGCCCTCTGAAGGGATTCCCCTCAATGTGGCTTTATGAACAGCACAGACCTTCCTGTGTCTGTCGGTGTCCCGTGATTTTTCCCTCAGCCAGTCGATGGTGTGGAAGTCCTCATATGTCCCCACATCAGGGAATGGCTCGTCGAGGAAATCCATCAGGTTTTCAGAACCACTGATCACTCCCGTATTGACCATGCTACTTACATCTGGAAGAGAAAATCTGTGGTTAGAAATGAAAGCAGGGCATCTGCACAGTCCTGGAAGGACAATCTATGTGCTCCATTTTCTGGTACCAGAAAGACTGATTTCAGCATAAGTGGTTCTGCTGTGATGAAAACAGTCTGTCTTAGTCAGTATCGACTGCTGTAACAAAAATACCACAGACTGGTTGGCTTATCAACAACATACATTTATTTCTCACATTTTCAGAGGCTGGCAAGTCCAAGATCAAGGCACTAACAGATTTAGTGCCTGCTGAGAGTCCACTTCCTAGTTCATGTGGCCGTCTACTCACTGTGTCTTCATGTGATGGAGGTCTATAGGTCTCTTTCATAAGGGCACTAATCCCATCCAGGAGGGCCCCACCTTCAAGACCTCATCACCTTCCAAAAGTCCCTCCTCTTAATATTATCATACTGGGGATTAGGTTTCAACATTTGAATTTTTGGGAAACCCAAACATTAATTACTTATTATTTGAGGCAGTTATGTGCTATAAAGTCACCATGGCCACTGAATTAGTGAGTACTGAAGCAATATCCCTAACAGAATTATAAGGTCAGGTTACTTGGAGCCTTTAGTCACAACATCAATATATAACTCTATTTTGTGTTTCCATTTAAAGACACCTTATCAGATACATATGAATTTCCCACATGGCTCAGCAGTAAAGAATCCACCCACCAATACAGGAGATGTGGGTTCAATCTCTAAGTTGAGAAGATACCCTAAAGAAGGAAATAGCAAACCACTGCAAGTCTTCTTGCCTGGGAAATCCCATGGACAGAGGAGCCTCGTGGGCTACAGTCCATGGGGGTTGCAAAAAGAGTCACACACAACTGAGCAACTAAACGACAACAGCAAAAATGTCAAATATATATTGTTGACTCATTCACATTGAACTCACAACCAACAGCACTGTCAGTCATGCTGCAGGAAGCTTGTCTAACACACGTATTTTCTCCATAAGGCATAGTGCAGCCTTCTCAGGCCCAGAACAGGCCCTCCCGCCCTGCATCTCAGGGCCATTGGAAACAATGAAATTACCAGTTAAAAAAGAGCAAAAATGGGAAAAATATGGTACTAAAGAAATTGTGAAAAGGACACTTGTTTCTGGTCTGGGAACTAAAACAAGATAGCTGAGCACCATCTTCTCCAACCTTAGCAAGGATCATGCATTTCTGGCAGCTCACCACATGCACTCTGCAAATGACTGGCCAAGCACCACACATATTAATTGCTCTGGAGCTTACAAATACATTTTAGTGAGAAGGCAAATTCACAAATACAGAGCCAGTCATACTGATAGTCGACTACACACATTTATGGAAAACCTCACATTCTGCAAAAGCAGGACATCAAAATGAGAGAGCTGGTGGAGGGGTGGGGAATAGGGTTGAGGCCTACCACTCAAAACCAAATCACTGTAATCAAACCAGTAACCAGCTCCCCTAGGAGATAAAGTGGACCATGCAGGCAGGCAGCCTCTGGGGCTGTAGTGTGGATAGCCAAGACCTACAAAGGTCTGTCAAGTCAAAGCTGTGGTTTTTCCAATAGTCCTGTATGGATATGAGTTGGAACATAAAGAAGGTTGAATGCCGAAGAACTGGTGCTTCTGAACTGTGATGTTAGAGAAGACTCTTGAGAGTCCCTTGGACTGCAAGGAGATCAAACTAGTCAATCCTAAAAGAAATCAACCCTGAGTATTCTGTGGAAAGACTGATGCTGAAGCTGAATCTCCAATACTCTGGCCACCTGATGCAAAGAACTGACTCATTTGAAAAGACCCTGATGCTGGGAAAGATTGAGGGCAGGAGGAGAAGGGGACAACATGAGATGGTTGTATAGCATCACCAACTCAATGGACATGACTTTAACCCAAACTTTGGGAGATGGTAAAGGACAGGGAAGCCTGGCGTGCTGGAGTACATAGGGCTGTGAAGAGTGGGACATGACTGAGTGAGTGAACAACAACGCCAGTAGCAGCAATGGGAGAGTGAAAATGCTGGCAAGACTTAACTGGTGGGAGAGTCATTCTATGGTCTGAATGTTTGTGCCCCCACCCCAAATTCATATGTTGAAACCCTAATCCCCAGTGGATGGTATTAGAAGGTGGGATCTTTGGGAAGCAATTGGATGCTAAGGGCAGAGTCCTCATAAATGGGATTAGTGCTCATACAAAAGAGGCCCCAGGGAGCACGCTGGCCCCTTCCACCGCATAAGGACACAACAAGAAATCTGTGACTGGGAGAAGAGCCCTCAGTCAACCACGCTGGCAGCCTGATCTCAGACTTCCAGCCTCCAGCACTGTGAGGAATAAATATCTGTTTATAAGCCACCCAGCCTGTGGTATTTTGTCATAGCCAACCGAACAGACTAAGACAAGCCAAGAGCCATGCCAGGCTGGAGGCACGCTGCCCTGGGCAAGCTGCCCTGAGTGCAGGCACTCACTTCTAATTTTCCTTAAAATCCAGTCAAAAGGGCGCCTGCTGCCAGGGCAGTAGCAAAGTTGCATATTTCTTCCTCTCCTGCCTAAGATCACAATTCCACTCCCATTAACCTGGCTCCCCTCATCTGGAAAACAATCGCAAATAAACCAAGACATCTCCCTCAGTTACACTGCCATTAGAACCTGATTTACAGATCACGTAGGAACTCATTTGACCCAGAGAAAACACTCTGCAGCAGGACCAACGCTCACCCCCAGTTAACGAGAAAAATCATGTACTCTTACAAAGACAAGAGGTTGGAAGAAGCACTAAATTAAAATTACTTTGGCAAAGAGCACGGCAATGTGAATTATAAGGCGGAGACCACAAAAGTGCCAGAATAAGATGCTTAAAGGGAAGGGTGGTTATTAAAATATTTGAGCACAGGCTTCTCTCACTGCTTTATGTATTTTTACATCTGGAGGACTCACCCATGACCTGACAAAACTGCATTTTGATCAAATTGAGAAGTCGCTACGGGCAAAGTGGAGTAATCACCCTACACACAGTAAAGTGGCCATAGTAACGGATTTATTGACTACGTAACTTAACTGCTTTTAAAACTCTAAAAGTTTGAGGTTTGAACCATGCCAAGCTGAAAACTATACCCACCGATGAGTGCCCAGGGAAGAAGTATATTGCCAAAGTCAGTAGCAACGAATAAGAAAAGAGAAGGCATAAAGTTAGAAAGCAAAGATTTCATTCTCACTTTTACAAAAACAAGATGGTAATAGCCTTGTTTTATACACGGTAAAGAAAATCTCTAATGGGAAAAAGGTGGCGGCAGGCTGTTAACTCACCACAGGGAGCCCCTGTAAGAAAAACCTAAACAAAAGCAGAGTGAAGAACTGCAGACACTTGGATGTTCTATTATAAAGAAGTTCATGTTACCTGAAACTTAACCAAATCCCTAAACAAGCAACAACTCTGGGCAATAACGGTTGAAACAAAAAGTCACTCTGGAGAACAACTGCAACTTTAAACTTTTTTAAAGAGCAAGACATGGATGTGACAATCAGACATAATTGGTAAAGGAAAATAAATATGACCTAATCTGTAGATCTAACTGGGGGCCTTTTAGGGGACTCAGAAGGAGGGGGTGACTTTGCGTAGTTCCCTGGCCAGGAATTGAACCCAGGCCCCAGCAGTGAAAGCACCAAGTCCTAACCACTGGTTGCTTGTTGTTGTTCAGTCACTAAGTAATATCCGATTCTTCTGCGACCCCATGGACTGTAGCTCACCAGGCTCCTCTGTCAGTGGGATTCTCCAGGCAAGAATACTAGAGTGGATTGCCATTTCCTTCTCCATGGGACCTTCACGACCTAGAGATTGAACCCACATCTCTTGCATTGGGAGGCGGATTCTTTACCACTGAGCCAGCTGCAAAGCCCCACTAACCACTGGACCTTCAGGTAATTCCCCTGGCCACATTCCTTTCATTGAGGAAGTCACAAAACACCGCTCAGGTTCAAGGGAAAGGAAGGAAATTCCATTACTTTTTAAGGGAATGGCAAGGCTCTAGAAGAGCAATCAAAATCAGAAATATTGTACCATTTTTCAAATATACAACTTACCACCCAACTTGCAAAAAAAAAAAAACCTTGGAAAATTCGGAAAAGTAGCAAGAAGAAAATAGCAATTATCTGTCATCATAAGAGTGTTAATAGCGGAGGAGCCAAGATGGCGGAGGAGTAGGATGGGGAGACCACTTTCTCTCCTACAAATTCATCAAAAGAATAACTGAACACAGAGCAAACTTTGCAAAACAACTTCTGATCGCTAGCTGAGGTCATCAGGCGCCCAGAAAAGCAGCCCATTGTCTTCGAAAGGAGGTAGGACAAAATATAAAAGACAAAAAGTGAGACAAAAGAGCTAAGGACGGACATCTGTCCCGGGAAGGGAGTCTTAGGCGGCATTGCTAGGGGTAGGGTCGGGGCCTGAGTGCCCTGAGGACAATCGGAGGGAGCTTCTGTGAGTTCCCAACTTGAACTGTGGGAGACCAAAAGAGAGAGAGTAAATTAACCGGCCCGAACTCACTGCCCGCCGTTCGCAGAACAAAGAGACCGAGAAAATCCAGAGAAGAGCTCGCAGGCTGCGGACCGGCCCAGCCCCGCCGGAGGCAGGAGGCAGGGGGGAGGGGAAGGTCGCGGCGAGACACAGGGAGCAGGCACCCGACCGGCGCGGGCGGGGACTGGGGCTGGGGACGCGGAGGACAGAAGGCGCATGCACCCGATTGGCGCCAGCGGAAACTGAGACTGGGTCCGTGGAAGGGAGTGGGCGTGCCACACCTGGGGAGAGTGCGCCCACCAAGCCCCTGGCGGCCTGGACCGCTCTGACGGGGAAGGCACAGAGAGCAGGCGCAGCTTTTCGTTCCACACTTTTGTGGAACACCCGAGGGCTGGAACCGCGCGCAGCGCGGGGCGCGCTCCATATGCAGCGGCCGGGAGCCTGAGCAGCGCAGACGGAGAAAGCAGCGCCAGCCCCTCCCCGCAGCGCCAGCCCGTCCCCACGGGCGCAGGCCCCTCCCCGCAGCGCAAGCCCCTCCCCTCAGAGCGACGGAACTAGCTACCTGAATAAGAGTCCACCTCCGCCCGCCTGTGTCAGGGCGGAAATGAGGCTCTGAAGAGACCGGCAAACAGAAGCCAAATAAACAAAGGGAACCGCTTCAGAAGGGACTGGTGCAACAGATTAAAATCCCTCTAGAAAACACGACTACACCGGAAGGGGCCTGTAGATATCGAGAAGTGTAAGCTGGAACGAGGAGCTATCTGAAACTGAGCCGAACCCACACTGACCGCAACAGCTCCAGAGAAACTCCTAGATATAATTTTACTTTTCTCTTTTTTTTTTTTCTTTTTTTATTTTTTCTTTTTTATTTTTCTCTTTTATTTTCCTTTAAAATCCCCTATTACTCCCCCATTACTCCTTAACTTTCATTTCCATAGATTTTTACGATTTTTTTAATTAGAGAGAAAAAAAAAATTTTTTTTTCTTTCTTTTTTTTTCTTTTTCTTCTTTTTTTTCTTCTTTCCTTTTTCTTTTCTATTTTCTATTTTTCTTTTTCTCTTATTTCTTTTAAAGTCCTCTAGTACTCCTCCTCTACTACTCCTTAATTTTCATTTTCAATACACTATAACCTTACAAAAAAAAAAGAGAAGCCCTATTTTTAAACCGAAGATTATTCTCTCCCAAACTTGACTCTCTGTTTTCTACCTCAGAACACCTCTATTTCCTCCTTTCCCCTTCTCTTCCCAATCCAACTCTGTGAATCTTTGTAGGTGACTGGGCTACAGAGAACACTCTGGGAACAGACAGCTGCGTAGATCTGTCTCTCTCCTCTTGAGTCCCCCTTTTTCTCCTCCTGCTCAACACTATCTCCCTCCTCCCTCTCCTCTTCTTCATGTAACTCTGTGAACCTCTCTGGGTGTCCCTAATGGGGGAGAATCTTTTCGCCATTAACCTAGAAGTTTTCTTATCAGTGCTGTATAGTTGGAGAAGTCCTGAGACTACAGGAAGAATAAAACTGAAATCCAGAGGCAGGAGACTTAAGCCCATAACCTGAGAACACCAGACAACTCCTGACTACATGGAACTTTAAGTAATAAGTGACTGTCCAAAAGCCTCCATACCTACACTGAAACCAACCACCACCCAAGAGCCAATAAGTTTTAGAGCAAGACATACCAAGCAAATTCTCCAGCAACGCAGGAACATAGCCCTGAACGTCAACATACAGGCTGCCCAAGGTCACACCTAACACATAGACCCATCTCAAAACTCATTACTGGGCACTCCATTGCTCTCCAAAGAGAAGAAATCAAATTCCACGCATCAGTACACTGACGCAAGCTTCCCTAACCAGGAAACCTTGACAAGCCAATCGTCTAACCCCACCCACTGGGTAAATCCTCCACAATAAAAAGGAACCACAGACCTCCAGAACACAGAAAGCCCACTCCAGACACAGCAATCTAAACAAGATGAAAAGGCAGAGAAATACCCAACAGGTAAAGGAACATGAAAAATGCCCACCAAGTCAAACAAAAGAGGAGGAGATAGGGAATCTACCTGAAAAAGAATTTAGAATAATGATAATAAAAATGATCCAAAATCTTTAAAAAAAAATGGAGTTACAGATAAATAGC
>NC_057419.1:16261348-16264229 GCF_019320065.1 Cervus canadensis
TTCTGCCATAAGGGTGGTGTCATCTGCCTATCTGAGGTTGTTGATATTTCTTCAGGCAATCTTGATTCCAGCTTGTGCTTCTTCCAGCCCAGCATTTCTCATGATGTACTCTGCATATAAGTTAAATAAGCAGGGTGACAATATACAGCCTTGATGTACTCCTTTTCCTCTCTGGAACCAGTCTGTTGTTCCATGTCCAGTTCTAACTGTTGCTTCCTGACCTGCATATAGGTTTCTCAAGAGGCAGGTCAGGTGGTCTGGTATTCCCATCTCTTTCAGAATTTTCCACAGTTTATTGTGATCCACACAGTCAAAGGCTTTGGCATAGTCAATAAAGCAGAAATAGATGTTTTTCTGGAACTCTTTTGCTTTTTTGATGACCCAGTGGATGCTAGCAATTTGATCTCTGGTTCCTCTGCCTTTTCTAAAACCAGCTTGAACATCTGGAAGTTCATGGTTCACGTATTGCTGAAGCCTGGCTTGGAGAATTTTGAGCATTACTTTACTAGCGTGTGAGATGAGTGCAATTGTGCGGTAGTTTGAGCTTTCTTCGGCATTGCCTTTCTTTGGGAAAGAAATATACCTATTAGCAAGCTCCTAATTAGAGAAAGGAAACACCTCAAAACTGAGAGAGCTGCACCAGGCCCCTCACCCACATCATGCATTTTGAGATGGCATCAGCACAAGGTGAGTCATCCCAGGCCAGAAAACAATTGACATGAATCTTGAAGAAAGGCAGATTTCCAAGCAAAGGCATAGTTCATTCAGAGAAGGCAATGGCACCCCACTCCAGTACTCTTGCCTGGAAAATCCCATGGATGGAGGATGCAGTCCATGGGGTTGCACAGAGTCAGACACGACTGAAGTGACTTAGCAGCAGCAGCAGCATAGTTCATTAACGTAACTTAAGAAAACATTTCCATAAGAAAAAGTGCTGCACTCAATATGCCAGCAAATTTGGAAAGCTCATCAGTAGCCATAGGACTGGAAAAGGTCAGTTTTCATTCCAGTCCCAAAGAAAGGCAATATCAAAGGATGCTCAAACTACCGCACAATTGCACTCATCTCACACGCTAGCAAAGTAATGCTCGAAATTCTCCAAGCCAGGCTTCAACAGTACGTGAGCTGTAAAGTCCCGGTTGCTCAAGCTGGATTTAGAAAAGGCAGAGGAACCAGAGATTAAATTGCCAACATCTGTTGGATCATTGAAAAAGGAAGAGAATTCCAGAAAAACATCTATTTCTGCTTTATTGATTATGCCAAAGCTTTTGACTGTATAGATCACAACAAACTGTGGAAAATAAAGAGATTGGAATACCAGACCACTTTACCTGCCTCCTGAGAAATCTATGCAGGTCAAAAAGCAAGTTAGAACTGGACATGGAACAACAGACTGGTCCCAAATTGGGAAAGGAGTACGTCAAGGCTTTACATTGCCACCCTGCTTATTTAACTTATATGCAGAGTACATCATGAAAAATGCTGGGCTGGATGAAGCATAAGCTGGAATCAAGATTGCCAGGAGAAGTATCAATAACCTCAAATACGCAGATGACACCACCTTATGGCAGAAGGTGAAAAAGAACTGAAGAGCCTCCTGATGAAAGTGAAAGAGGAGAGTGAAAATGCTAGCCTTTATAAAACTCAACATTCAGAAAACGAAGATCCTGGCATATGGTCCTATCACTTCGTGGGGAAACAATGGAAACAGTGAGATACTTTATTTTCTTGGGCTCCAAAATCACTGCAGATGGTGACTGCAGCCATGACATTAAAAGACGCTTGCTCCTTGGAAGAAAAGCTAAGACCAACCTAGATAGCTTATTAAAAAGCAGAGACATTACTTTGCTGACAAAGGTCTGTTTAGTCAAAGCTATGGTTTTTCCAGTAGTCATGTATAGATGTGAAAGTTGGACTGTAAAGAAAGCTGAGCGTCAAAGAATTGATGCTTTTGAACTGTGGTGATGGAGAAGACCCTTGAGAGTCCCTTGGACTGCAAGGTGATCCAACCAGTCCATCCTAAAGGAAATCAGTCCTGAATATTCCTTGGAAGGACTGATGCTGAAGCTAAAACTCGAGTACTTTGGCCACCTGATGGAAGAGCTGACTCATTGGAAAAGACCCTGATGCTGGGAAAGAGGGAAGGCAGGAGGAGAAGGGGACAACAGAGGATGAGATGGTTGGATGGCATCACCGACTCCAAGGATGTGAGTTTGAGCAAGCTCTGGGAGTTGGTGATGGACAGGGAAGCCTGCCGTGCTGCAGTCCATGGGGTCGCAAAGAGTCAGACACGACTGAGTGACTGAACTGAACTGAGCTCAAGGTTTGAGATAAAGTTAAGTTCGGGTGGAACCAGGTGTTGCCGACAACACGGGATTAGAAGAGAACAGGAAAAGCCTGCCACTTGCAGTTTTAGTTCCTCCTGCTGCTTGGGGACCTCTGGCCTCCCTACAGATGCTATTAACACTCTTTTTTTTTTGTTTGTTTGTTTTTATTTTTTTATTAGTTGGAGGCTAATTACTTCACAACATTTCAGTGGGTTTTGTCATACATTGATATGAATCAGCCATAGATTTACACGTATTCCCCATCCCGATCCCCCCTCCCACCTCCCTCTCCACCCGATTCCTCTGGGTCTTCCCAGTGCACCAGGCCCGAGCACTTGTCTCATGCATCCCACGTGGGCTGGTGATCTGTTTCACCATAGATAGTATACATGCTGTTCTTTTGAAATATCCCACCCTCACCTTCTCCCACAGAGTTCAAAAGTCTGTTCTGTATTTCTGTGTCTCTTTTTCTGTTTTGCATATAGGGTTATCGTTACCATCTTTCTAAATTCCATATATATGTGTTAGTATGCTGTAATGTTCTTTATCTTTCT
>NC_057419.1:16264239-16296405 GCF_019320065.1 Cervus canadensis
TTCCAGAAAAACATCTATTTCTGCTTTATTGACTATGCCAAAGCCTTTGACTGTGTGGATCACAATAAACTGTGGAAAATTCTGAAAGAGATGGGAATACCAGACCACCTGACCTGCCTCTTGAGAAACCTATATGCAGGTCAGGAAGCAACAGTTAGAACTGGACATGGAACAACAGACTGGTTCCAGAGAGGAAAAGGAGTACATCAAGGCTGTATATTGTCACCCTGCTTATTTAACTTATATGCAGAGTACATCATGAGAAATGCTGGGCTGGAAGAAGCACAAGCTGGAATCAAGATTGCCTGAAGAAATATCAACAACCTCAGATAGGCAGATGACACCACCCTTATGGCAGAAAGTGAAGAGTAACTAAAGAGCCTCCTGATGAAAGTGAAAGAGGAGAGTGAAAAAGTTGGCTTAAAGCTCAACATTCAGAAAACTAAGATCATGGCATCTGGTCCCATCACTTCATGGCAAATAGATGGGAAACAGTGGAAACAGTGGGAGACTTCATTTTGGGGGGCTCCAAAATCACTGCAGATGCTGATTGCAGCCATGAAATTAAAAGACGCTTAATCCTTGGAAGAAAAGTTATGACCAAGCATTACAGCATATTAAAAAGCAGAGACATTACTTTGTCAACAAAGGTTCATCTAGTCAAGGCTATGGTTTTTCCAGTAATCATGTATGGTTGTGAGAGTTGGACTATAAAGAAGGCTGAGCACCAAAGAATTGGTGCTTTTGAACTGTGGTATTGGAGAAGACTCTTGAGAGTCCCTTGGACTGCAAGGAGATCCAACCAGTCCATCCTAAAAGAGATCAGTCCTGGGTGTTCACTGGAAGGAGTGATGTTGAAGCTGAAACTCCAATGGCCACCTGATGGGAAGAGCTAACTCATTTGAAAAGACACTGATGCTGGGAAAGATTGAGGGCAGGAGAAGAAGAGGATGACAGAGGATGAGATGGTTGGATGGCATCACCAACTCAATGGACATGACTTTGGGTAAGTTCCAGGAGTTGGTGATGGACAAGAAGGCCTGGTGTGCTGCAGTTCATGGGGTCGCAAAGAGTCGGACATGACTGAGCAACTGAACTGACTGACTAATAGGTATATAACTCCTTGCTAAAACTAGCATGGGGGCACTCTTTCTGTCCCCTCCTGATGTTTGTCAGAAGCTTTCTCTATCTCTTTTATACTTTCAGTTCAGTTCAGTCGCTCAGTCATGTCCAACTCTTTGCGACCCCATGGACTACAGCACGCCAGGCCTCCCTGTCCATCAACAACTCCTGGAGCTTGCTCAAACTCGTGTCCATCAAGTTGGTGATGCCATCCCACCATCTTATCCTCTGTCTTCCCCTTCTCCTTCTGCCTTCAATCTTTCCCAGCATCAAGGTCTTTTCCATTGAGTCATCTCTTCACATCAGGTAGCCAAGGTATTGGAGCTTCAGCTTCAGCATGAGTCCTTCCAATGAATATTCAGGACTGATTTCCTCTAGGATTGACTGGATTGACCTCCTTGCTGTCCAAGGGACTCTTAAGAGTCTTCTCTAGCACCACAGGTCAAAATCTGTGGGTTTTTATACTTTAATAAAACTTTATTACACAAAAAGCTGGGAACAATCAAGCCTTGTCACTGGCCCTGGATCAAATTCCTCTCCTCCGGAGGCCAAGAATCCCAGCATTGTTCATGGCTCCTAGCAGCAACCTTTCAATACTTTAGAGAAAGAATCACTGTAACATGCTGGTATATTTTCTTTACAGATATATTTTAAAAGAATTCAAAGTATCACATATTTGGCTCTTTAATTTCATGCTTTTCCCCTCTACATTTTGAATAATTACCACCGGAAAGGCACCATGGCATAGTGGTTAAAAACACAGGCTTTGAAACAGCACTCCCTTGGTTCAAATCTCAGCTCTGCCACTGAGTAGCTCTGTGACCTTAGGCTAGTTGCTTAACCTTACTATGCCTCAGTCTACCCATCTCTGAACTTGGGGGAGGGGGCAGTGGTAGCGGTGGTCTAACAGCATCTATCTCCGAATTTTGTTAGCACACTTAAAGAGCAGACATTTGTGAAGCACTTTACTCCTGAATCAGGATTGCTGGGGCTTCACAACTGTTTGTCAAATGAAAAACCTGAAGTGTTTCATGAAAACACGTTTCCTTACCACCCTGCACGTTCCCTTGTTCCCACGGTTTATCTAATCTGTCCTTTGATGTCTGCAGCTGACAGACGCAACCTGATGGATCTCATTTCTGCTCAAGGAGATTAAGCAAAGTCAAACTGAACTTCTGGGGGACACTTGGTGATTTCTGTTTACCAAGAACCCGTGAGGCCATTAAAGCATGAACCCATGCCTGGCATTTTAAATATCTTTTCCTGAAAACTCTTCAAAGTCTTTACATTTATCAGAGACTATTTTCTTTCAAATGAAAGACATCTATTTTTGCTAACCGAGAAATCTGCATTAATCCCATCTGGCTGTGTGACCTCCACTGATCTCCACTGACTCTCACTGCCCTCCTCTCAAAAACCAGAGTCCTGGGCTGGACTGTTTCTCAGGTGCTTTCCACTCCAGAGTGCACGCGCATGAGACAGAGCCTGAAACTTACTACTAGCCCCTTTCACATGCGTGGGGACAAGCAAATATTTTTGAATTCCTCAAAACTTTTTGTCTCTGTACAGATATTGGTTAAGCCTAGGGGACTTTCCAGAAATTTCAGAGCTATCTTCACCACCAACTGTTTATATCAGTTATTACAGAGCAGAAAAGCATCTTTTAAAAAAACAGACTCTTCCTGTTGGCAAAGTTAAAATGAGATCATCTGAGTAATAATCTCACATCCTCAAAAATTATAGTGATATATGTGAGCATTATTCCCCTTCACACTTACAAATGGGAATCCAGAAGTGTAATGCACAAGAGATTACTAAACACACAGAAAAAGTGAGCCCCGGGTAAGTAGGGGGATCTTGAAACTTGCAAGAAGCCAAGAGTCCATGTTTCCCTCTTCAATGGAAATGCACGCATACCAGTAGCTGCCGCAATCTAATTTCTCTCCAATCAGACCAGATGAAAAGAGCGATCTGGAAAGTGGGGTGTGGGGCTGGGCATAATCACCAGGAAAGTCCAGGAAGCAAGTTATTTACAATCTTCTGATATGCCCTGGTTTTCGGAAAACTGAAGTTTTAGTAAACAGAAGCAGCAAATCTAAAGTCCTCATTTTAGCTACATTCTGGAAACTGCTCTGCACTACTCAGCTGGCCTGGGGGCAGGTCTGGATTACCCTGTGGAAGAGTCAGACCTTCCCCTGGTCAACCTTTGCATCATCTGTGTTTGGTAGAGGAGCACAGAAGAGCAGGCAAGGTGGCTGTCGTCTTGGAACCTCTTTGTTCTGGCTTACAGAGATGCACAGGGGGTGATAGTGATTGTTCTTTTTCTACACATTTTTAGATATAATTCACATACCATAATATTCACCCTTTTACAGTTGGATTTAATACATTCACCAAGTGGTACAACTATCATTACTATCTAACTTCAGAACTTTTATTCTCTAAAAGTAAGCTCATGCCCAGAGTAGTCACTCTCTTGGCCCAGCCCCTGGTAAGCACTCATCTGGACACTTCATAGAAACAGAATCATGTCATATGTGTCTTCTGTGCTGGGCTTCTTTCTCTTATGTTTTCAAGGTTCATCCATGTCGGACCATCAATGCATCACTCCTTTTTATGGCTGAGTAATATTCCATTGTGTGGCCAGACCACATTGTGTTTATCCATTCATCAACTGAAGGACATCTGGGCTGTTTGCACTTGGGGGCTATTGTGACTAATGCTGCTATGATCATTCAAGTGTTTGTGCAGACATGTATTTTTAGTTCTCTTGGGTAGACACCTAGGAGTAGAATTACTGGGTGATATGGAAACTATGCTTAACTCTTTGAGGAGCTGCCATACTGAAACCACTTTTCTTAGTGAAATTTTTTTAATTGAAATAAATATCTGTTTATAAAAAGGCAAAAATCCTAAGTATACACCTCCACAAATTTTCACAAACTGAAATCCCCCACATAACTGGCAGATGCCAGATCAAAAAGAGAATATGACCAGCCTCCAGAAGCTCCCTCATGGCCCCTTCCAGGCCCTCCTTCACCCCTAAAGGTATTCACTATCCTCATACCACAGATTAATTTGGCCTGTTTTTGAACTTTATATAAATGGATTCTTTTGTTTCCAGCTTCTTTTGTTCTATGTTATAAGATCTATCCATGCTGTTGAGTTTATCTAATCGTCATTTGTTCATTCTCTGTGCTCTTCAACAGCAAATTTTCTCCATCAAGGGCCAGATAGCAAAGGTTTGGAGGTTTGTGGGCCACATGGCTCCTGACAAGGACTACCCAACTCTGCCTCTGTCATGTAGAAGCAGCCAGAGACAATACACAAATGAATGACTGGGACTGTGTGTGAATAAAACTTGATTCACGGACACTGAAGTTTGAATTTCATATAATTTTCACCTGTCACAAAAAATTATTCTTCTTTCTGTTTCTTTTGATCATTAAAAATGTAAAAACCATTCTGAGCTCATTCTTGGCTCAGGGGATGAGCTGGATTTGGTCCATGGGATGACGTACTTTGCCTCTTTCTGTTCTATGGTATTCGATGCTGGAAACAAACCCCAATGAGTTTATCTGTTCTCCTGTGGATGGACATTGGGCTGATTTCCCAGTTGGAACCATTACACATGGTGCCTCCATCAATTACACATGGTGCTGCCATCATTTTCCACGCACACCCCCTCCAAGAAGTTACATAAAGCCCTTCCACCCGTCCCCTCCTCTCTCTGCCCAGCAGGGCTGGGTGCCATGAGACCCTGACAACGTTCATGCCACTTTCTGTCCCAAGTCAGGCCGTGACAACTTATTTGCCTACCGGCTCTACTAGCTAATCCCCAGATGACTTGAGCAGGTGGAATGCAAAGTCATAACTCAGATTCAAAGTCTCCAGTCAACAAGGAAGGCGGGTCACTTGAGGGGGAGTTCCAGCAGGTTCCTTTGGCAGCATGGGCATGGTAGAAACTACTACCAAATTCTCTGCCCGGATTCATAAGCCCTTCTAGCAGTCCGGCTTTGCCCCCTTTCTCCTTCCTGTTCCCTCACAGTAATATAACTATCCTTCAGGGGTTGGCAAATGTTTCCTACAAAGAGCCAGATGGGGACTCTTGCCAGCTCAGGGGGCCATACAATCTCGGTCACAACTGCTCCAGTCAGCCCTTTGGTCACTGAAGCTCAAAGTAGCCCAGACAGAGTGGAAAGAAGGTGTGTGCCTGGGTACCCCGACATGTGACTTACAGAAACAGGCAGTAAGCTGGTGGCTGCCAGCCCTGCTTCACACAAGCACTCATGGGGCATCTGCTACCGGCCTGATCCCTATCCAAGCTGTCAGAGTCACTGGCAGGCCTGAAAGCCTCGCCTACCAACAGAAGCAGCAAAAGAAGCATCAAAATCCACTGGGGATGCACAAAGATAAAGAAGCGCAGCCATCTTGCACAGGATTCTGGAAGGGAAGGATGAGACCCTTGAAATGCAACCACAGGACCTCACTACCAACATTTCAACCTGAAAGCTTCAGGGAAACAAAAGGTAGATCTTCACACACACACACGTTTCTATGACATCCTACAATCAGAAAAGTTTCTCCAACTAATTAGCTATACTAATGCTTCAAGACGGCAGATGCGCCTGGCATGTCAATAAAAGTAAGGTCATAGCATCTCTCTGACAAAGTGGTCAAGGTCATCAGGGCTAGAGGTCACCCATATTCACAGGACACGGTGGAAAGGGAAGAACACTGAGTTCAGAGCCAGAGCTTGGATGGCAACTAAAAAAAAAAAAATTGCAAGAACACTGCAAGTCCTACAGATTTTCCAGAGGCTACACCAACCAACCACAAGCAGCCTTTACAAAGTCACTTTTCTTGCAACCTGCGTGGATTACACCAGGCACTAACCTCGGGGCTGATGCCTGCCGGACACTCCTCTGAAGGCCACCAGCCTGAGCGCCCCTGGGCTCAGAGAGGGTGTCATTGCAACATTAGGCCACCAGAGGGTGCTCTGTGAGCAGCCCTGCTGCCACCAGCAGATGAGTCTGCTGGGCGGGGCCTGCCTCCTCCTTTCTCCATCTGCTGCAAGCAGCACCCTTCCCTGCCTCCCCTGCCATCCTTCCCTCAGCTTCCTTTAAGCCCTAAGTCCTGCCTGAGGTCACGGGAACTCCTGTCTCCACAGCCCACGGCTTCAGCTCTGTGCCCTGAGCCAACTCAAGAGCAATTTCCACTGCGACCTGTGGTCACTCCTCTGTCACCTTCAGTGGCTTCTCGGCTTCCGTTGTTCCTGTTGTTCAGTCGCTCAGTCATGTCCGACTCTGCAACCCCCATGGACTGCAGCACGCCAGGCTTCCCTGTCCATCACCAACTCCCAGAGTTGGCTCAAACTCATGCCCATTGACTCAATAATCACCCTCTGACTCCAGTGCTTCCCTAAATGTACTTGCAATGGGCAGCTCTCACAAGCCTGCTGATCAGAGTTGGGACCCGTTAGAATCTGCACTGTGATCTCATCTGTGAGTGCTCAGTCGCTCAGTCGGGTCCAAATCTTTAAGACTCCACAAACTGTAGCTTGCCAGATTTCCCTGTCCGTGGGATTTTCCCAGCAAGAATGCTGGAGTGAGTTGCCATTTCCACCTCCAGTGATCCCATCTACAAGGAATTATATACATTACAAATGGGGTGAAGGCATGGATGCTTCTTGTACAATCCATTAAGCCATACACTTAGGTGTTACACACTTCAGGGAGTGTTTGCTATACTTTGCAATTTGAAGAAGTGTCTGAAAATGTGACCCGCCCATCAGTAAATGCAGATTCTTAGGCGAGATTCTCATCTGTGGCTTTTGCCCAGGGCATCTATTCCTTCTTCTGGTGATGGTAGTGTCATTTTTCCTTGGAGCACAAGCCCTTCCCCACTTTTCATGGTCAGGGAGGTTTGGGTCGAAAGAGACTATGGTGGGAAGGGAAGCTCCTGTTCCATGGGAGGTACTCTGGGGCTGTCTAAAAAAGCTCGCTTTCTTTTTTAAAGCAAGCTTTGTTGTTGTTTTTTTTTTTTCAATGCAGACAATCTTTAAGCCTGTCTTGAATTTGTTACAGTGTTATTTCTGTATAATGTTCTGGGGGTTATTTTTTTTTAGATGTTTTTTGATGTGGATCATTTTTAAAGTCTTTACTGAGTTTGTTACAATATTGTTTTCGTGTTATGTTCAGGGTTTGTTTTTTTTTTTTAGCTTTGAGGCATCTGGGATCTTAGCTCCCCACCAGGGATGGAACCCATACTCCCTGCACTGGAAGGTAAAATCTTAACCACGGGACCGCCAGGGAGGTCCTGCTCACTTTCTTTCGAAGCGCAGAAGTGTCTGGAGAAGAACAGGATGCTCTGAAACAGCTCTGTGACAGTCCTGTGGAAGGCGACCCAGGGGGGAAGAAACTGAAGGGGGATTAGGGGGTTAGGACCCCGGGGCCCTGCAGGCCAATGTGGGCCCACCTTCGGCCCAGTGGAGTCCAGGTTGCTCTCTTGAAAAAGGGCTGAGCACCCTCCGAGGGTGGCCTGGGGATGGGTCAGGAAAGGATGGCACCTGGCATTTGCCAGATGAGCTTGTTACTGAGTGGATGACAGCCCAGCCGAGCATTTAGCTCCACACAGAGATGCAAGAGTGGGCCATTCTCACCCCCTAAAATTGTCCCTCCACCCATTTGGTACCAAAGCTTCCCCCACGCCCCGCCATGTGGGCACATGACCCAGGCTGGCCAACGACAGTCTCCAACCACCACGCACAGCCACTGACTGGGGGGTGAGCAAGGGACCCACACAATGACACGTGCAGATGATGGGGAAAACCAGGTCCCTCCTTCGACGGGAGTGGCTAACCTGGGAGCCACCACCCTTAGGGCAGGTTTGGGGTTGCGGGAAGGGATGAGGCTGGGCAGCAGACCAGAGATGGACAGACCAGTGGCTCCTGTCCCCAGCGGACACTGGGCACCTTTTGGCACATTTGACGAGGTACGCTGCTGGCATCTAGTGTAAAATGCTGCTCAATATCCTACAATGCATAGGACAGGCCCAAATGCCAACAGCACTGAAGTGGAGAAATTCTTCGCCTTAATCCAAAAGTGGATCAAAGGAGCCTTTTAGACACTTACTTCCCTGTGGGGGTAAAGAATCTGCCTACAATGCAGGAGACCCAGGTTTGATCCCTGGGTTGGGAAGATCCCCTGGAGAAGGAAATGGCAACCCACTCCAGTATTCTTGCCTGGAAAATTCCATGGACGAAGGGGCCTGGTGGGCTACAGTCCATGGGGTTGCAAAGAATTGGACATGACTGAGCAACTGAGCATTACTCAGCCACAAAAAGGAACGAATTTAAGTCAGTTCTAATGAGTTGGATAAACTGAGAGCCTGTTATACAGAGTGAAGTAAGTCGGAAAGAGAAAAACAAATATCATATATTAATGCCTGTATGTGGAATCTAGAAAAATGGTATTGATGAACCTATTTGCAGGGCAGCAATGGAGACGCAGACATACAAAACAGACTTGTGGACACAGTGGGGGAAGGAGAGGGTGAGACCAACTGACAGAGAAGCATGGAAACATATACCATAAGTAAAATATAGAGCCAGGGGGAATTTGCTATATGACCCAGGGAGCTGAAGTGGGGGCTTGGTAACAACCTAGAGGGGTGGGATGGGGTGGGAGATGGGAGGGAGGTTCAAGAGGGAGGAGACATATGTATACTTGTGTCTGATTCATGTTGATGTATGGCAGAAACCTACAAAACACTGTAAGGCAATTATCCTCCAATTAAAAAAAAAATTACATCCATCTAGACCTAGAGATGATCACACTAAGTGAAGAAAGTTAGAGAAAGACAAATATCATATGGTATCACTTATATGTGTAATCTTTAAAAATGATCCACTTTAACATATTTACAAAACAGAAATGTACCCACAGATTTGCTGCATGACTCAGGGAACTCAAACCAGGGCTCTGTAATAACCTAGAAGGATGGGATGGGGTGGGAGGGAGGTTTAAGAGGGAGGGGACATATGGCTGACTCATGTTGATGTCTGGCAGAAAACAACCCAATACTGTAAAGCAATTATCCTTCAATTTAAAATAAATAAATTTAATTATAAAAAAAGAAATAAAAAAAATAAAAATAAAAAAAGAAATAGACCCACAGACACAGAACACAAACTTATGGTTACAAAAGGGGAAAAGGCTAGGGAGGGAGTTTGGGATTAAAATTGGGAGTTTTGGATTAAAATACACACACTACTGTATACAAAATAGATCAGTAACAAGGATCTACTCTACCACAAGGAACTCTATGCAATATCTTGTAATAACCTATAATAGAAAAAAATGTAGAAAAAAGTATATATATATATATATATATATATATATAAAACAATCACTTTGCTATATACCTGAAACTAACACTGTAAATCAACTATATTTCAATAAACATTTTTTCAAAAAAAAAAAAACAAAAAAATTACATCCATCAAAAGATAGAAAAACTCTATCAAGCAGTGAGATCAATGCTTTGGACATCACTGCAGACGCAAACTCAAAAATACATGAAAAATTGCTTATCTGTGCATATACACAGGATAAAAAGAATATGTAAACCATACTCAAGTCACTAGATGAAAACGAGAGAGATTGGGAGACGCTTCTTTTGACTGCATGCCTTTTCTATACTTTGGCACAATGTGAGTTTGGAAGGCATGGCTTGCTTTCCCCTACTAGGTTCCAGGGGTTTCCTTAACTGCTCAGTTCATCTCGATTTTTCCCTTATTGCTTTAAACCCCGGAAAAAAACTGGGTTAACAAATATAAAGACACATCTCCTCTGAGCAGCTGGTCAGCATTCTGTCTAACACCCGACCACAGGCTGTGACCCAGAATCGCAGGGGCCCAAAGGAGCGGACTTTGGACCTGTTACAGCAGAGGGGGGAGGGAATGGACTGCAAGCTGGCAGTTCCTGTAGCCAACCAACAAGCCAGACTACTCTTCCTGCTTCAAGACATGCTGTCCCTTCCAGCATGACCCCACTGGTGGCAGAGTCACTCCTGATGGATTCAGTGTGGATGAAGACTGCACTCAGGTATGAACACAGGAGGCAGAGTCCTCGCCCTTTTTTTGTAAAGCAATGTCTTGGTCACTTCCCCAACCAAAGCTTTTTCCCTCCCCTCTCCATCTGACCTGAAAGCCCACCAACTTCAAATCCATTTGAGACGATGGAGTCTCGCTTCTAAAATGTAGACACAAAAAAATAAATAAATAAAATTAAAAAAATTAAATGTAGACACCTTTAGGACAGTGAGGGGCCATGCTTTGTCCGCCCTTCTAGCCAATCCTCCAGCCCCTGAGTGACGCCCCAGTCCTTTCCCTGGGCAGGGAGGGGGGATTACACAGAGGCACCAACAGTCACAGGAGCCCCCTGGTGGCCCAGGAGAAAAAAGCTCAAAGCCACAGGACGCCCAGACAAAAACACAAGTATCAACCTTTGTCAATTTCAAGCTGTTGCCTGGCACTGGCAGAGTCAAGCAGGGTGACTTCCGCCTCCAGCTCCTGCTTCCCCCTCGGCCCCCGCCCAGCAGACCCCTCTGCCATGGCACAGATCCTGTGGCCCCAGGGCTCTTTGTCCCCTTTCAGAACACAGCCTGCGTGTGGGAAGGGGATAAGGCCAACTGCAATCAGCCTCTTCTGGGTGACACAATGGACTCAGTGTTCTCACACCCCCACTCCAGAGGGCAGGGAGAGGGCCCTGAGGTCTTGGCGTTTCCGGTGCCCAGGATCAAGGATGGAGAACGTCCCCAGGACCTCATCCTCGTGTGCTCAGTCACTCAGTCATGTCCAGCTCTCTGCAACTCCATGGACTGTAGTCCACCGGGATCCTCTATCCATAGAATTCTCCAGGCAAGAATACTGGAATAATGTGCCATTTCCTCCCCAGGGATCTTCCAGACCCCAGGATCAAACCCATGTCTCTTTCATCTCCTACACTGACAGGCACATTCTTTACCTCTAACGCCACCTGGGAAGTCCTCAATTAACTTATCATCCTCATGATAATTGACAACAATCCAGTAGAGCTCCTGGTCTAAGCACTTCACACATATCAGTCACCAGGGTCCCTGACACTCTCTGAATTAAACACCATTGGCCTCAGGCCCATTTGACAGATTGGCAAACTGAGGCACAGGAGAGGGTGAGGTCCCTGACCCAAGTCCCCCAGACAGTGAGTGGGGAGCCAGATTCCCACCAGGACCCCAAGGGCCCTTCCTCTTGGGTCGTGGGAGGACTGAAGTCTCGTTCCTCTCAGGAAGCAAGAGCTACCTGTTCCCACAGAGAAGGTCCTGTTTGTCAAGCTTCTCCTAAACTGTGCAGAAAGCACCAAAGCAAAGGCCTGCCGGGCTCTCCTCCATTCTACCCGGTGGACAAAGGCACGCATGCCCTGGGAAACACTGCTGGACTGGTTCATCAGAGCTACCCTGACGAGCCCCACAGACTGGGCAGCTCAAATGGTTGAAACTTGTCTCTCAGTTCCGGAGGCCAGAAGCTTGAGATCAAGGTGACAGCAGGATTGGTTTCCTGGGGGCTGGATCCAGCCCCAGCCTCTCTGCTTAGAGTGTTGACAGCCATCTTCTCCCGGTACACCTCGCATCCTCTCCTCTCTGCGCCTGTCTGTGCAGAAAGTTCCTCTTATAAAGACCCCAGTCAGGCTGGACTGAGGCCACCCTCATGACCTCATTCTAATTTGATTACCTCTATAAAGACCCTATCTCAGTCTTTCTCTGGTGACTCACTGGTAAAGAGTACACCTGCCAATGCAAGAGATACAGGTTCGATTCCTAGTCCAGGAAGATCCCACATGCTGCAGAGCAACTAAGCTGATGTGCTACAACTACTGAGCCTGTGCTCTAGAGCCTGGGAGCTGCAACTACTGAAGCCTGCACAGACTAGAGCCTCTGTTCCACCTCAAGAGAAGGCACACCTAGAGAGCAGCCCCCATTCTCCACAACTAGAGAAAAGCCCAAGTAGCCATGAAGACCCAGCACAGCCAAAAAATAATAAATAAAAATTATTTTAAAAAATTTTTAAAGACTATCAATATTTTGGCTGCCTGATGCAAAGAACTAACTCACTGGAAAAGACCCAGATATTGGGAAAGACTAAGGGCAGGAGGAGAAGGGGGCAACAGAGGATGAGATGGATAGATAGCATCACCAACTCAATGGACAATAGTTTGAGCAAACTCTGGGAGATGGTGATGGACAGGGAGGCCTGGCATGCTGCAGTCCATGGGGTCTCAAAGAATCGGACACGACTTAGCAACTGAACAACAAGAACAAAACCTCCAAATAAGGTCAGATTCTGAGGTAACAGGTGTTAGGAATTCAGATGCACTTTAAGACACACGGTTTCAGCCGGTAACAGCAGCTGAAGACAAGGCTGGTGAGAAATCCTGCGCAGTACAGTTCCCTATCCCAAGAGCTCTGCAAACCATCTACCACCACAACAATCTTTCTGCTTATGTGGGCTACGCCCCCTCGTGGATGAAAACAATATCTTAGACACAACCTGCACCTCCGTGAAGGTTAAATGCAGGGAGTCCTCCAGCACAACCTTGAGTTGTCCTCCCCTGCGTCCTCAGAGCAAGGCCACAGCAGGATCACAGCCACAGGGTGACCTAAGCGTATCCCAGTGGGGTTGGCCCCAGGGAGGGCTGAAACGTCAGTCGATTCCTATGTTTTGGGCAAAGGGGGTGCTGGTGGGAGGCCAGACTGAGTTAAGAGGAAAAGAGCATGTCTGTACTCATTGAGGTGGCCCCTCTCCTCCTAACCTGATCAGTGCCTCCAAGGGTTTCAGTGGACAGAAAAAGAAAATTTCACCCTGAGCTATATCACAACCCAGAAGGGAGGCTAAGATCCCAGAAGGAGCTAACCTCCATTCATCTGCCGGGATGTGGTTAAAAAGTGCTGGGCAAGCATAAGGGAAGCAACGGCCGCCACAAGAAATGAGTCAGCAGGTCCACGGCCACCAGGGCGAGGAGCAGACTTCCCGAGGGGACAAACGGAACATGGCATCTCGGTGAGGCTCCCTCTAACCAAACCCCATAGCGATCCCAGCATCAGTGCTGCCGCTGGCGGGAGCAGCCTGACAGCATCCTCGGGGGGTCGAAGGACCCCAGGAGCAGGAACAGTCACCACCAACGGGGAAGGCTCTGGTCTCCAACCTCCATCAGTTTGACTGATGGCCACCTCCCAGCTCTCAGGGCCACACAAGGACCCACACAAGAGTGCTCGCTGAGAGGGGACCATGGGTGACCCGGGCTGGCCAGCATGGGGGGTGGGGGACAGCACTCCAGGCAGAGAAGAGCCACTTCACAGGCGCAGGGCAGGTGATGGGCTCAACGGTCCCTCGAGAAAGCTTGGGCAACTTCATCCACAACAGGCAGCCAAAAGGTGAGCCTTGCCAATGTCACATGTGGAATGCAAGAGCTGTTGCCTCTGCGGTCCCTGTGCACTGCCACCCAACCCCAGTGACAGTCCTGAGAGGCTGTGCAGGTGGCCTCCACCTCAAGGCACCATAGTTACAGGGTTACAGTGTGACCCGACCCACGCGCTCCTGTGATAGCCAAGGCCTGCCTGCTGCCGAGCACGACACGGCTGCTCAATTAGTCAGGGGCACGGCCCTCCAAGGGCTTCCCAGATGGCGCAGCAGTAAAGAACCTGCCTGGAATGCAGGAGACCCAGGGTCGATCCCTGATCAGGGAAGACCCCCTGGAGAAGGAAACGGCAACCCACTCCAGTATGCTTGCCTAGAGAATCCCATGGATGGAGGAGCCTGGGGGGTTCCAGTCCATGGGGTCACAAAGAGTCAGGCATGACTGAGCATGCGTGCACGCACGCACAGTCCTCTAAGCTACAGCTCACGTGGCCACCCAGCCTCCTCGCCGGCCACCTGGCTTCCTCTTTCACCCACCTCTGACTGTTCTTACAGCAGCCAGAGCCAGGCCTTTGAACACAAGTCCTGATGTGTTCCTCTCCCACCCAAAAGCACTCCATGGCTTGTCACCACACTGAGTCACCCAGGGTTGGTTCCACTCCCGCTAAGTCCCTGCATGGGCCGCCCTGGCTAGCCCTCTGAGCACTTGCCCCAGCACACTTCTCTGGGTGGCTCTTCTCTGGACATGCCCACCTCACACCTGTTCCCTCAGCCCTGAGCTCTCCATCTCCTCAGTGTTCACGTGGCCCCCCCTCAGTCCCTGGTCACATGTGAGCCCTCAGAGGGGCCTGGGTAACCACCCCATCTAACCAGGATTCTGAATCCACTGCTGCCCACCCTCTGCCTCTCACTGTATTTCACATGATCACACAACCTATCAAATCCAGTTATCTTCTCTTTCCTCTGCTTGAAGGTCACTCCCACCCAGGCACGAACCTTGTCTGTTTGGTTTCACAGTAAACCCCAGTGCCTAGACGCATCAGTCTCAACCAGTCTAGGGGCAATTTCACCCACCCCGGAACATTTGGCAATGTCTCGAATTCAGCTGTCACAAGTAGGGGTTGGGGCCATGGTTGCAACCCCCATCAAGTTGGGGGAGGCCAGAAGATGCTGTTCAACATCCTCCAGGGCACAGGACGGCCCCCCACAGAGAGTCCTCCAGCCCCAAAGCCCATAGAGTCCAGGGTGAGGAGCCCTGTCCTAGACACACAGCAGGGACCCAACAAACGTTGGCAGGACAAAGAAGTAAATGAAGGAGTGAATGAACAAAAGAACTGGGAGGTTCAAGTCTCATGCGAATGTCCCTGCAGTTCTCAGGGATATCAGTGGTCTTTTCTCAGGGGACTAATAGTTCCCTTAATTTTTCATCTAATTTATACTTAATGAGTACTTACTCTGCCACGAGTTATGTGCTAGGTTTACATTGGTGAGCAAAACACACATAGTTCCTGCACTCACAGAGCTCAGTGCAGAAAAAAACATTCTGGGGACTTCCCCAGAAGTCTAGTGGTTAAGACTCCACGCTCCCACTGCAAGGGGCTCAGGTTCAGTCCCTGATCAGGAAACTAAGATCCCACATGCTACACGGCATGGCCGAAGAAAACACTCTGTTAGAGGCATCTGGGGACCTGGAGGGTTCCCCAACTGGGTTACTATCAGTCATGTGACCTTGGGCAAGTTACCTGACTTTCCTGGACATCTCTTAGTCACATGTAAAATATAAGGGTTGCTTTGATCTTGAAGATAAGTCCCAACATCTATACTCTGTGCATTTAATTAATCCTAGAGAGGTGTTTTCCTCTTTGGCATTTTTACATGAGCATAATACCATGAGCACAGATTACAAAAGCTTGAGGAATCCACATGCTCATCAAAATGAGACTGGTTAAGTAAACTTCCATACCGTCCACACTCTGGAACTCAACTGTAAGCAAGATGATGTAAACAGCCTCCAAACAATGAAGAGAAATAAAGTATACCAACTGCCTCCATTCTCTCTCTAAAAGTACTTTCACAATAAAATGGAATGAATGAATCACTGCTACATGAAACAACATGGATGAATCTCACAATCATGCCAGTGACAGAAGCCGGATGTAAAAGTATAAAGATCACAGGACTTGAGGTATATGAAGTTCAAGAACAGGCAAAAGTAAACTGTGCTGACAGAAATCAGTTGCCGGAAGATTTGGCTAAAAGAGGACAAGATGGAGCCCTCTGGGAGTACTGGGAATCCTGATTTGTCAAAATCAACTGAATTTAAGATCCATGCATTTCCCTCCTTGCAAATTACATCCCAATGAAGAAAAAAAGAGAAAGGAAAGTGCTATACACATTCTACACATGGGTGTCCTTGCACATTTTCAGAAACAATACATAAGACAGTTATTAGTGGTTGCCTTTGGAAGGGGGATGAGGGACTGGGAATGAGAAAGAGACTTTGTTTCATTTTCATAACCTTGAGCCCTGGGGAAGTTGACACAACCAGCATGTATTACTATTTCAATAGAAAACAAGTCATTCAAAAACCACCATGTTCTGGAAAGAAAATCACCCCTGCTCTTAGAAATGAAAACTCACTTCTGGTCATCCCTTGCAAATAACAGTCAAGCAAGGGTTTGATAATAAGGCCTTTCCCACCGCCCACTTGCCAGAGTTTGCAGAGTGCTCACACACATCCCCTCCTCGTCGCTAACTCGCCCTCCTAGGTCTGGTTCAGAAGGCCTTCTGGGTGAGCTGGTAACTTCCAAGCCAGCAGGTCTCAGCTGGGACCTCAGGTCCCTGCAGTCAAGGGCACCTAGAGCTCAGGTTAAAAATGTTCCCTCTGGGCTTCACTCCCAGATCTCGTCAATCAGAATCCCCCACAACCCCAAGAGTCTGTGTTTCTTTTCTAGCTTCTTTTTAACTTTTTATTGGTCACATTTTCAAATATACAGCACATTATGGAGAAGAGCCCAATGAAAAACACCAATCAGACTCAATCAGTGTTCCTATTTGACCATATTGGCCTCTTTGCACTGTCTCTCCATTCAACTGAAACATTTAAAAGTAAACTACTGTTACCATAGGTGCATTATATGTGGAATCTAAAAAGAAATGATACAGATGAACTTACAAAGCAGAGACTCACAGACTTATAAAATGAACTTCTACTTGCCGGGGGTGGGGGGGGGGATAGTTAGGGAGTTTGGGATGGACATGTACACACTGCTATAGTTAACATGGATAACCAAGGACCTACTATATAGCACAGGAAACTCTGCTCAATCCTCTGTAATAGCCTTATGGTTACCAGGGGGCAAGGATGGGGGGAAGGATAGTTAGGGAGTTTGAGATGGACATGTATACACACTGCTGTATTTAACATGGATAACCAACAAGTACCTACTGTACAGCACATGGAACTCTGCTCAATGTCATGTGGTAGCCTGGATGGGAGTTTGGGGGAGAATGGATACATGTACATGTATGGTTGAGTCCCTTCCTTCACTTTCCACCTGAAACTATCACAACATTGGTAATCGGCTATCAGTCAGTCAGTTCAGTCGCTCAGTCATGTCCAACTCTTTGCGACCCCATGGACTGCAGCACGCCAGGCTTCCCTGTCCATCACCAGCTCCCAGAGCTTGCTCAAACTCATGTCCATTGAGTCAGTGATGCCATCCCAACCATCTCATCCACTGTCATCCCCTTCTCCTCCTGCCTTCAATCTTTCCCAGCATCAGGGTCTTTTCCAATGAGTCAGTTCTTTGCATCAGGCGGCCAAAGTATTGGCCGAAGCAATCAACTATACTTCAGTACAAAATAAAAAGTTCAAAAGAAAAAATAAATTACTATGGTTCTCAAAGTTTGTCTAGGGATACACTGAGATTCCCAAGACCTTTAAAGGGGTCTGTGTTGTCAAAAATATTTTGATAATAATCTTACATTATTTGCCTTCTTCTATTCTCATTCTCTCAGAAGTGTACGGTGGAATTTTCCAGAGGCAACATGACATGTGATATTGCAGCACTGAATGCAAAAGCAGGTTTGAGAATTCATCTATCTTCTATTCAGAAGTACATAAAAGAAAGCTACAAGGTGTTTAAAAAAAAACACTTTAATAGTACCTTATAGCTCTCATGACACTTCACCCCTAAATACTTCATCATGCACCACTGAAAAATCAGACTCTTCTACATGCACATGTGTCAGTTATCTGCTGTGTAACAAATTAGCCCAACACAGGACAGCAGGAAACCACCATGTCTCATTTCACTGTTTCTGTATCAGGAATCAGGAGTGACTGAGCTGGGTGCCTACTGCACCATAAGATTACCACATCTAATCAAATTTACAATAGTTTCCTCATATCATCTACTAGGCAGTCACATAAAAATAACCCAGGTATCCCCAACACCTATTATAGATGCTTGTTCAGGTCAGGATCCAGTCAAGGGCACAAATTACATTTGGTTATTGTCATAGACTGAAAGTATCTTTCCAGAATTTATATATTGAAATCCTAAACCCCAATGTGATGATATTAGGAGGTGAGGCTTTTGGGAGGTGATGAGGTCATGAAGGTGGAGTTCTCATGATGGGACTAGTGCCCTTATAAGAAGAGACCTCAAGTGCGGATCTGAGAGTTGAACCATACAGAAGGCTGAGCACTGAAGAATTGATGCTTTTCTTGAGAGTCCCTTGGACTACAAGGAGGTCAAACCAGTTAATCCTAAAGGAGATCAACCCTGAATATTCATGGGAAGGAATGATGCTAAAGTTGAAGCTTCAATATTTGGCCACCTGATGCAAAGAGCCAACTCACTGGAAAAGACCCTGATGCTCGGAGAGATTGAGGGCAGGAGGAGAAGGGGATGACAGAGGATGAGATGGTTGGATGACATCACCGACTCAATGGACATGACTTTAAGCAAACTTCGGGAGATGGTAAAGGACAGGGAAGCCTGCTGTGCTGCAGCCCATGGGGTTGCAATGAGTCGGACATGCCTTAGCAACTGAACAACGACAAGACAAGACCAAAAAGCTAGCGTGCTCTCTTCCTACCATATGAGGACACAGGGAGAAGATGGCCCTCCGCGTCCAGAAGAGAGCCCTCACCAGAACCCAACCATGCTAGCACCGTGATCTCAGACTTCCAGCCTCTGGAACTATGAGAAATAAATGTCTGATGTTGATAAGGCACCTAACGTGTGGTACTCTGTCGTAGCACCAGAGCTGCCTAGCTCAGTGATTCTATGTCTTATGTCTCAATTGATGCAGAATCCTCCTCCTTTTTCATTTTCTTTCTCAGTATTGCCTGCGTGAAAAGACAGCACCCGATAGCCCACCCAGGGTGCCAAGCCATTCTGGGGATGAGGTTCCTGGCCAGCTGTGGGTGCCACCTGCAAAGAAAATGGCTGGAAGTGGACAAAGGAGGCTGTCTGAGCCCTGACCTCTGCACACTGGGTCTTTCTCACTAAAGACCAACCCTCTTCCCAGGAGAGCCATTTTTATGGGGCCGCAAAGAGGCAGAGAGAGCAAGCTGAGAGCGAGGGAATTGGAGGAGGGACACACCGCAGTGCCAGGCCCTCGGAGGGACAAGGATGATTTTTCTAATCATTCCAAGCCTCCTCCCCCAAACCCACTGCACACGGCCCTCATCCTGCAATGCCACTGCCACCCTCGCTTCCCGTCTCCCAGGAGTTCCCAGTGTGCTGACCCTTTACCATCCATCTGACCCCCCGAAAATTCAAAAGCAGCAGGACCAGCACGAACAGTAGCCCTATTTTATGGATTCGGCAACAGCTCTGGGAGTGGAAGTGAGGCGGCAAAGCCACCTCTGCAAAGTGTCAGAGCCACAGCTTTAGTGGTCGGTCCTTCACTGAAGCTTGAAGGGCAAGACCGTGACCACCACCTTCGGGGTCCAGACGGGGGCTCTGGGTGCAGCTGGTGCCAGCCTCCTGGACCAGCCACACGTGCTGCCAGCATCTCCCCACCACAATGGGCGCCAGCACCCCCATTATCTCCCTCTCTGCTTGTGACACCTCCACCCGGTCCTGCTATTCCCACTTCTGCAGATAAGGATGGTGACTCTGGGCTACTCCAATTCCAGACATGATGATCTAGTGCTTGTGTTTTTTTCCTCTCTCCCTGACACTCTCCCTTCTGCCAAGCCAGCTTCCCGGCTACAACTGGCACACACAGACAGGCCTCCCCTTTTTGACAGAAGCTATTTCTGGAACCCCACAGCAGAAAAAAAGCCTTCACACTGTGTTTCCCAATATATACAACATCATGAAAGGGAATCTGATCTCCGACCGAGGGCTCAGCATGAAACAACTCACAGGAAAATGAATTCTAGAATACTGGGGCCCGAAGAACATTGAGAGGTCATCTGAATCAACAATTCTCAAGCAGGGGCAATGGAGTCCCACGATGGGACAATGGCAGGGTCTGAAGACATTTTTGGTTGTCACAACTAGGGGCATCTAGTAGGTAGAGGCCAGAGGTGCAGCTGAACACCCCCACAACAGATTTCTCCAGCCCCAAATGTCAACAGGGGGCTTCCCTGGTGGCTCAGCAGTAAAGATTCCACCTGCCAAGGCAGGAGACGGCGGTTCGATCTCTGGGTTGGAAGATCCCCTGGAGAAGGAAGGAAATGGCATCCCACTCCAGTATTCTTGCCTGGAGAATCTCATGGACAGAGGAGCCTAGGGGGCTACAACAGTCCATGGAGTTGCAAAGAGTCGGACACGACTGAGCAACTAAACAATGACAAAATGTCGATAGTGTCAAGGCTGAGAAACCCCAATACTCCTTGGTTACTTTGAGGACAAGAAAATTGAGGCCCAAAGGCACAAAGTGACTTGTCCCAAGTTGCACAGTCCCAAAGGCAGAGGTGGAGCTAGGTCTCTGCTATCTATCATCTGCTCTGCTCTGTCTAGGGTTGAGCTGGAGGAGAAAGGAGCATGGGAACAAGAGGATCATAAAAGTCTTGTAGTCAACCTGAGCCAAATGAAGAAAACTGCAGTAAATTAATTACTAAATTACTGTAGCAAAACATTAGGGTGTCCAATCGCTGAAAGAAACGCTTTCTTCAATTATCAACTAAAACAGCATTGCTTTACTGATCCTCCAACAATTGCTGGGTGGATCAAAGGATACATGGTGTGAGTTCCAGTACAATTTAGCAATACCACGGCTTCCCAGGGGGTCACGTTTTACAGGTAAGACCGACCACATTCTCTTCCTAAGGGTACTGCATATATCCTGGCCTCATATGTGAAGGAGAGAAAGGAATGCAAACACAGGTGGGAAATCTCAAAAGTGTTCATTAAAATACCAGGCCCTGTCCTGTTAAAATTGAAGTCACCTGATTCCCCCTTCATCTGTCGCTGCATCATCAAGCTCCTTCTTCCAGCAAGCAAATTATTTAGCAAGGGAATTAAAAAGAACACTGAAAAATCATAGGGTTTGGTGTTCAGCTCCACCCCCTTCTAAAGACCATTTTGTTCTTAAAAGATAAAACTGGTTTGCATTCTCTTACGCATCTATTGGAAGCTTTATTTTATTGGATACTGTTAATTTTTTTAATCTATTTAAAACACCAGGACGAAACAAACATTTCTGACATATCCCCTTTAAACGCTACAACCTTGCAAAATAATGCAAAACAATTCAGACCACACATCTAGCTCTTCAATGGCTAACCAGTAAGTTTCCGTTCCATTTCAAGCAAAGCAGCTTTGGCTTTGAAAGAAATCAGGCTAAATACTGAGAACAAAACAACCCCCTGTAAGAAGAATTAGTAAATGTGTCATTATTTAAGAATCACTCTGACAGTCGGTAAACAGTTGACAGTTCTCTCGGACAAGCCCCCCTCTCTCTTACAATGCATGTATTGTGATCATTCCTGATTTTTTTTCCCCTCCTGTGCAGGAGGCCGGGGTCTTTCAGTCTGGCCCCAGGCCACTTTCCCGGGATGGATGAGCGTGACAAGACCCAAGTCACGCGTGAGCCTACAACAGTCACCCCCCACTCCCGCCCCCGCGTCCCCCTGACGCCTGATGCCTGCAGCAGCCCCAACAGCCAGAGACCCTCCTTTCGTTTTCTGGGGCGCCGACGGGCTGCAGGGGCTCTGCCTGCAGAGTCTCTTACCTGCAGTGCCGCATGGCGCAGGCCGGTCGCCCACCTGCACCGCATCCTAGAGCATCCTTTCTTCAGCGCGATGGCTGCGAGCGCGCTGACGTCATCGGGAGGCGGTGCCCACACCGCCACGTGACGCCCTAGGGGCAAAGAGGGGAGGGTGGGGAGACCCTGGAAGTGAGGAGGGAGTGGCCGGGAAGCCCCGCTCTGGCCTCCGTTCTGGGCGGTTTGTTTGATGTGGGCAGCTGGCCTAGACTTGCACGAACTGTGGGAAACAGCACACAGAAAGGAAGACCCAAATGATTCCAGGCTCCACGCAGGTAATAGGATTTCAAAAGAGTTAGCAATGAGGGGATTAGTAATGAAAGGAAATGATTTAGTCTTTTATTTTTCAGTCTTCATCAAATGCAATGGAGAACTAAACAAATCTATTTTGTGCAAATCAAAATGACAGTTAAAATATGGAGTGCATATACATACTTTGCACAGAGGGTCCATGTTTCAAATAGTATATCAAAAGCATTAATCTGAAGTATATTCGTCGTGGCATACAATACTAATTGCACTATAAATAATGCTTTTTATTACTCCATAACAAATAATGCATGCCAATATTAATGTGGTTTTGAAAAAAAACTGTGCTATCACATATTTATACTTCTTACTTGAACATTTGATTATTTAAAATAAACTGCTATTGCATGAACGTTGTTGTACTTGTGTCTGTTTTCGGAAATCTTATGGCAAAGAATTTAATCTCAGACATGAAAGTTAATTCACAGTAACTCATTATTTCACGTTTTCTAATTTTTATCACATTCTGCAGAAGTGAATCATCTCACTATTTCAGAAAATATGTACAATGTCAATATTTCTCATTCACAACTGAAACAGCCTTGCCTAGAAAGACTTAGAAAATTCCAACTGTGACCATTTCGTAAATTTGAAATGGCATATTTCAAACTTAAACTGTGAAAATATCAACTTTCTTGCCAAACCGCATAAACGTTTTCGAAATGTGAAAGGGCAAAAGCAGGAACTGTTTTTATTTGATTTCCAGCTTCATATAGATTAGTTTCTTTTCGTTTGAGTTTAAATGGCAATTTTAACATTCCCTTCGCTGGCGCCCCTGAAAGAGATGTGAAATAGATTGTTTCACGAGCAGGCCAGGGTTACTTGATATTTATTCCGGCAGCTTTCGTGTCCTTCTATATTTAACCCTGGACTATTTTACCAGCATTCCCTCCGGATTAACCGAATTTCTGTTAATAAGGTCAGTCTGTAATTTGGCCCTTGCCTCTCACAGCAATCGATTATTTTCAACTCGATTTTAAAAATCAACAAAGTGGCCGCATGGTATTCTCGGGCCCTCCTCTCATCTGTTTTTCTGAGGGATAAGTAACTTACCTTCTGCTTTCAGCTTCGTGGGGTATAAAATTTAAATGCTACCGTAATCCCCTGCTCCTGTGGGTTGAGGGGCTGACAAGTTCATTTTCCTGCCAGAGGCAAATGTCGATTTCAGCCTCAGGCGTCGGCCCACCCCCAACTACCCCCCGCCGAGAGCCAGGCTGGGAGTGTCACGTGCTCCACCCAGCCACTCAACCCTACCCAGCCGGCTCGGTCACCTCGGAGGCTGGCCCTGCCCATCTCGTTCGCCTCGTACAGCCGGTGCCTTCGGATCCAGAGAGAGCTCCGCGTCCCCGACAAGGGACGCGCTACCCGCTGGGACTGGGCTCCGTGGACGACAGTGATGGACCTTGCAAGAATCAATGGAGGTGGGGCCCGGGATGATCTATGTTATGCCCTCCGAGGTCTGAAATGACTTGCTTTGTGCTCCGGCTTAACGGAAATGACTAAAAGTAGAGGCACCTTCCTCGGCGTGGGGCGATTTTTTTTTTTTTTTTGTCAGTAAGTTTCACCTTCTCTTCTCCAGGTGATTGCTCAAGTGTAAAAAACATTACAGCAAACATGCGATTCAGGGCGCAGTAATTTTCAACAGAATGAGGTCACTTCCGACATCCTCCACCCCCACCTATGAAATTGTCCTTTAGGCAGAGGTTTACCAAAACAAAAACAAACAAACAAAAAAACCCAAAAACAGAAAACAACGCAACTAAAGCAAGCAAACAAACAAAAAAACAGATACCACCCATAAAAATGTAAATTGATCAATCTTCCTGGTGGGCTGTTTAGCAATTCCTACCAAAACCCTTGAAAATAAGTGCAGGCCCATACAATGGGCCAGGAACTTGCTGCAGGAGGAAAAAAGGGAAGGAATGGAAAGAATTGTGAAAGGAAAAACTGCTGCAATATTATTTATGACCTCAAAGCACCAGAAGCAAGCAAAACCAGAGGGTGGGTTCAGTTGTAAGACATAGGTACAATGGAAGAATTAAAATATCCGGTAGTAGATATTTTTTGACCTGGAGAGACATCCATGGTCAGTTAAAAGAAAAAAAGCAACTTCCAAAGTGTTATGTGCTGAATGATGGAATGAATGTATGTCTGTACGTATTGAAGGGAAGCAAAATATACCACCCCAAATATGTCACTTGGCATTTCGATTTTTAAACAGTCTGTGCAAAATAGACATTGACCTTCCTTGGTCCCCCTAAAAGCATGTGAAATTACCCTCCCTGTGCCAGTGGATAAAAGGAATTCACCTCCTGGAAGGCTGTATAAACAAGCCTTGTTAACTTCACTAATTTGCTAGCCTACTGGGACCCTCTTGTTTCTCCATTTTGCCACATTGTTTCCCTGTCTAGAAGGTATAAAAGCTGCCTGCTTTGATGACTTCTTGGAGTCCCCTACAGTAGGAAATTAAATTCATTTTTCTCCTGTTAATCCATTTTGTATCAATTTAATTATTAGACCAGTCAAAAAACTGGGAAGAAGGGAAAAGTTTTACATATGTTTTATATATGAACATAGAAAAGAACTGGGAAGCATATCCATTAAATTATCACCCTTAGTATTTCACTCATTAGTCAGATTAAGGGTTTTTTTCTCCTTTTCCTCTTTTTGGCTTAGCTGGTTTTCTAATTTTCCTACAATTAACCTGCAATGCGTTTGTAACAAGAAATTGCTGTTGCTTGTTTTTTTTTAAAACACCGTAGGAGACATGATCATGGAATATGTGTATTTTGCTACTTTTTGATGCATATTTCATTACTTGAAGATTATCGATTTTAACCTCAGGAGAGAACAATTTCTAGTCATCTGAGTTTATTCTGCCCATAAACATGTTTAGGAAAGAAGGTGGCAACTCGAAACTGGAATTACCCTTTCATCCTCTGTAGGTCCACCCTTAATTTCTCATCCATTTAAAGTCACTCCTTATTCTGCTCTGTGTGAAGATTCAAAGTTAGCCATTATGATCCTTCCTAAAAAGATTCTTCAAACACTTATGTAATAACCTTTGAGTGTTAATTTCTCCATATTGGTGCCTTCTATTTTCTTCACACATTTCTACTTGTTAATCCCTTTGAATCTTTAACATTTTCTCCCCCTTATCTGCTGCTGGGACATTTGGTAATGCCTGGGGACATTTGGGGTTGTCACAATTTGGGGGGGGGGATTGGGGGTTGCCAAGAAACCCTGGGTATAAAGTATAATTTGATGCCCCGAATCTTCCATTTCCCAGCCTATTTATTTGTTTATGGCCACAAGGCTTGTGGGATCTTAGTTCCCTGACCAGGGTTCAAACCCAGGCCCCTGCATTGGAAGTTCTGAATCTTAACCACTGGACCATCAGGGAAGGCCCTTCTAGTCATTTTTTTTAAATAATGTTATCTCCATTTTCTTTTTTGAAAAAACAACTTTATTTCTTTATTCACTTGTGACTATGCTGGGTCTTCTTTCTGTGCAGGCTTTTCTCTAGTTGTGGAGAGCGGTGGCTTCTCTTGTTATAGAGCACAGGCTCTAGGCACACAGGCTCAGTAGTTGTGACACACTGGCTTAATTGTTCCGTGGCATATGGGATCTTCCCCAACCAGGGATCGAACCCATGTCTCCTGTATTGGCAGGTAGATCCTTTACCACTGAACCACCAGGGAAGTTCCCCTTCCTGTTCACCGTCATATAACATGCTGGAAGCTCTTTCATGATAATCCCTTAAATGTGGTACTGCTGGCACAGGGAAAGTCTAATTGCCTGTATGTGTGTGTCTGTGCTCAGCCACTCAGTGGTGTCCGACTCTTTGTGACACCCCCCTGGGCTGTAACCATCCAGGCTCCTCTGTCCATGGAATTTTCCAGGCAAGAAAATACTGGAGGAGGTTGCCAATTCCTACTCCAGGGGATCTTCCCGACCCAGGGAATCATACCCTTGATCTCTTGTGTCTCCTCCATTGGCAGGCGGATTCTTTACCACAGCGCCACCTGGGAAGCCTGTGTATTCATAAACTATTTCAGAATCAGTGCACAGGAAGCTGTGAATGGTGGTCATCTCTGGAGAGCAGAGCTTAGTGGCTGGGGCACCGAGAGGAAAGGGAAGTTTTCATAGACATGGGAACACATAACACGGTTTAAAATTTTTAAAAAATGTCTCTGAGATACCGTGTTGTACCAGAACCAACATGGTCTCTAAATGTTGTCAGACACTACCTTAAAGTAATACATGACTGTGTTACATGTTGCTGTCTGCGCTATTTGCCAAGCTTCTGCAAGCCTGGATTTTTCCTTCTGGAAAGTGGGGAGCAGTAGGGGTAGTAACAGTATCCACCACCTGCCACAGTTTCAAGGCTTACATGAGAGATCTGGCAAGAGTAAGCAGTGTTGGTAGAGCTTTACTAAAGTCTGAGACACAAGGAAAAATGTGTACCCCTATATATGCTTATCAAAATGTCCTCGCATATGAGTAGAAAAAGGTATACCAACTCACAATCAGGGCTTCCCTCTTCGTTTGGTGGTTAAGAATCCACTTGACAATGCAGGAGACACAAGAGACTCAGGTTCGATCCCTGGCCCGGGAAGATCCCACTTGCCGCTACAGAGCAACTAAGCCCATGCACCACAACCATTGAGCCTGCACTTTAGCGCCCATGAGCTGCAGCGACTGAACCCATGTGCCCTAGAGCCCGTGCGCCATGGCATGAGAAGCCACCGCAATGAGAAGTCTTCACACTGCAGCTAGAGAGTAGCCCCTGCTAGCCACAACTAGAGAGGAAAACCTGCACAGCAATGAAGAGCCAGCACAGCCAAAAATATAAATAGGAAGGAAAGTTATGACCAACCTAGACAGCATACTGAAAAGCAGAGACATTACTTTGTCAACAAAGGTCAGTCTAGTCAAGGCTATGGTTCCTCCAATAGTCATGTATGGATGTGAGAGTTGGACTATAAAGAAAGCTGAGTGCCAAAGAATTGATGGTTTTGAACTGTGGTGTTGGAGAAGACTCTTGAGAGGCCCTTGGACTGCAAGGAGATCCAACCAGCCCATCCTAAAGGAGCTAAGTCCTGGGTGTTCATTGGAAGGACTGATGCTAAAGCTGAAACTCCAATACTTTGGCCACCTGATGTGAAGAGCTGACTCATTTGAAAACACCCTGATGCTGGGAAAGATTGAGGGCAGGAGGAGAAGGGGACGACAGAGGACAAGATGGTTGGATGGCATCACCAACTCAATGGACATGGGTTGGGAGAACTCTGGGAGTTGGTGATGGACAGGGAGGCCTGGTGTGCTGTGATTCATGGGGTCGCAAAGAGTCGGACACGACTGAGCGACTGAACTGAACTGAACTGGCCCAATTCATTTGCACAGCATTCTCAACTCACATAAACGCACCCACAGGTGCAAGCAGGGCATGTGCAAGAGAACATTTAGAACTCCCAGCCAGTTGGAAATGACTGTGCCCTTGGCACAGTAACAGAGGGTCATCAAACACACAACCTGTTTTTATTGTAAAAGATGACATTTTGCTCATGGTGAATGTGGGCATTAATTTTTATTTTCATGAATAATCTATTATCTTGATGACAAAATCTTTTGATGCCCACTTAAATTTTGCCTCCAAGGCTAGTGCCTTTCTCACCTCCTGCAAATTCTAGCCCTGTGTAGCTGGTACACTGTACTGTAAGCAGGGTGTCTGATAAAACCTGGAGGTGAAGACCTGTTCCATCTCTTTGTCCTGAGCTCATGTGCATCCAATCACACTGTCCAAGTGAGCAAATGCATGCGGTCCCCCTTACCTAGCTGGGTGCTGTGCACAGGGCCAACTCACAGAAGATTTGGGAAATAAGTGAAAGAGGTAGATGATAAGAAGATGCCATCCAACCTTCCCCAGACACTCTGAGCTGTGTTCACACATTGTGATGCACACCTGAAAGCTACAAATGTGGACCAAATTACCCTGTTTGTGGTGACAAACATCAGCCTTGAAAGCCTTCTGCACTTCTACAGCAGCATTGTGGTCAAAGATGTTGTCATTCCAGGAAGCCTGAGAGAAGATCCTGGGTAGCACTGAAAGAAAGTGTTGGTTGCTCATTCGTGTCTGACTCTTTGCAACTCCATGGACTATAGCCCACCAGGCTCCTCTGTCCATGGGATTTCCCAGGCAAGAATAGTGGAGTGGGTTGACATGTCCTCCTCCAGGGGATCTTCTCGACACAGGGATTGAATCTATGTCTCCTGCTCTGGCAGGCAGATTCTTTACCATCTGAGCCACCCCTGAAGGCTAAGTAAATCCTTGTCCTCTCTGAAAAGAACTGTTAGTTGATAGCTTTTCCCTTTTCTCTTTGGGTGCCAATAGACTCAGATTGTTCCAAGGCAATTCAGTAGACTTGGCTCCTCAAATTAGCATAAACACAGTGGTATGCTGGTCAAAGTTGAATAACCCAGCTCTCCAAGGGAGGGGATGGGAGGGGTTGGCAGGCTTGATTTGTAGCAGTTGCAGATGGCAAGGGTGTAAATTCTTCCACCACAGCCAGCTTCAAACTACTGAGCCTGTAGTTGGACAGGGGCATTATATATCTCCACCGTACCCAGGTAATTGAAGTACATTCTTTTATGTGGATCTTAGTTCTCTGACCAGGGATTGAAATAGTGTCCCCTGCATTGGAAATGCAGAGTCTTAACCACTGGACCAACAGGGAAGTTCCGGAGGTAAACTCTTTTCTCACACCTAGACAAGGGGCAACTTTTCTTACCCGAGAACTGGCTTTTGAGAAAAGCCGTTCCTTATCCAGGTGCTTCGGAATGGAGATATGATTTTTGTAAAACTGCACTGCTTCAATATAGTAGCCACTAACCACATGCTGGAGAAGACTCTTGTGAGTCCCTTGGACTACAAGGAGATCCAATCAGTCAGTCCTAAAGGAAATCAATGCTGAATATTCATTGGAAGGACTGATGCTGAAGTTGAAGCTCCAGTACTGTGGCCACCTGATGTGAAGAACTGACTCATTGGAAAAGACCCTGATGCTGGAAAAGATTGAAGGCAAAAGGAGAAGAGGGTGGCAGAAGATGAGCTGGTTGGATGGCGTCACTGACTCAGTCAACCTGAATTTGACTGGTTGGATCTCCTTGTAGTCCAAGGGACTCTCAAGAGTCTTCTCCAGCATGCGGTTAGTGGTTACTATATTGAAGCAGTGCAATTTTACAAAAATCGTATCTCTAATCTGAAGCACCTGGACAAGGAACGGCTTTTCTCAAAAAGCCACGTCTTGGGTAAGAAAAGCTGCCCCTTGTCTAGGTGCGAGAAAAGAGTTTATTTCCGGGGATAGTGGAGGACTGAGGAGCCTGGCTTGATGCAGTCTATGGGGTTGCAAAGAGTTGGACACAACTGAGCAACTGAACAACAACCACTACAAGCTGCTACTTACATTTAAGTTAATTGAAATTAATAAAGTTTAAAATTCAGTTCCTCAGTCATACTAGCTACATGTCAGGTCAGATCGCCACACACAGCTCGTGGCAACCATATTTTAGTGCAGATATAAAATAACTCCATTATCACAGATAATTCTGTTGGACAGTGCTGTGAAGCATTTCTTTTAAACTAATTTCATTGCAATAAAACAATTTGTGATTATTGTTCAGGGAATTCTGCCTGTAATTACAGAGCAGGGAAAGCATTCTGGTGAGTGTCTGTTGGTGGGAAAGACAGAAAAGCACAGATTCCAGAAGGCTGCATGCTTCTGGCCACAGGTCCCAGGCAAGATGTTTCCGAACACCACAAAATGTGTAGCCTTTGCCTTTGGATCTAACCAGGGGCCTGCAAATCTTGATCCAAAATAACAGGAGTGAGGGACTTCCCTGGTGGTCCAGTGGTTAAGAATCCACCTTGCAATGCAGGGGACATGGGTTCAATCCCTAGTTGGTAACTAATATCCCACATGCCTCAGGACAGCTAAGCCCTCTCTTCACAACTAGAGAGCTGGCACTCTGCAACAAAAATCCCTTATGACACAACTAAGACCTGACACAGCCAAACTAATTAATTAAATGTTTTTTTTAAAAACGAGGGCATGTGTTCTGTCAAAGCAAAAAATGAGACGCATGACAAGACAATATTGTCTATCTACTTAAAACCATAAAAACAATGACCGCAGCAATTTGTAACCCTGTTCGGGAAACACTGACTGACACCACCCACCCTGGCCAGGCATGATAGTAACCACTTGCATGAGTTATCTTCACAACAGAGGGTCCTGATAAGGAACAAGGAACTAACAACCTACCACCAACCAGAAGAATTTGAGGAAAACTCCAAAGGAGAGAGGGGACGCCAGCCCATAAGTCCTACCACTTCCCAGACTCCTCCTTGCTGGCGTCCATCTTGGCTGAACAATGCATGTATGTTCACCAGGAAGGACCCTGCATCAGACTGATTGGCCAGAGACAACCCGGAAGGTAATCCCATTACCATAAAACCTGAAACGTTGAGTCACGTGGCAGAAGCAGTTCTCCTGGGTTCCCTTACCCTGTTGCTCTCTGCCCAGGCGCCCCTTCCCAATAAAGTCTCTTGCTCTGTCAGCAGGTGTGTTTCCTCAGACAATTTACTTCTGAGTGTTAGACAACAGCCCATTCAACATCCCGGCACCAAGAAACCAAGTCTCCTATGAGAAATGACCATGTTCAGGTCAGAAACATCTAGTCACTCAGGTGGTGTTACCAAAACCAAATGGTCTGCTTGCCCATTGCAAAGCAAAGCAAATCTACTGCTACCAGGTTGCATTGAAGTAAAGCACAGCATTTACTGTAAGGCCAAATAAGAATGGGCGGCTCAGCTCAAAAGACCCAAACTCCCCAATAGCTTTCAGGAAAGGATTTTTAAAGACGGTGTGAGGGAGAGGGTGGCAGGGTATGTAATCAGCTCATGCACAATTCTCTGATTGGCTGATAGTGAGCTAACAGTGATGTTTCAGGAATCTCAATCATCAACTTTCTGGTTCCAATGCATCTGGGGTCTACCTACATGCTGGTGATCAGCATGCAGTTAACTCCTTCCACATCATGTCTGCCCAACAACTGAAGGATATGGCCCAGGGTATTATGTATAGCCCTTGAGGAGGAACCGAAGACTCTTCTTGGCTTTGTTTTATGGCTAAACTATTACTAGTGTTGCTTGAATATTTTCTTTTGTTCCTGTATTTTGTTTCTTGTTAAATTTTTCTTTTTGGAACTCAGGGAAGGTCTAAGATGCTGACACTTTTCTACAAACGAGGTGGGTAGAAGACATGGGGCCTGGGCAATGTCTGTCCCCGAGAAGGCTTTGCAGGGTCCTGTTCCATTTCAGTAACAATGAAGCCATCTCAGACTCATGGGGACATATAAAAAGGACCCAGGAGTCAACCAGTAGAGGCTGCCCCAGCCACAGAGGGGATAATTTGAGCATCAGTAAGGACAACAACTTCAATGGGTTAAAGCACATCAAACATGTTTAAATTTATGAAGGACTGATGCTGAAGCTGAAACTGCAATACTTTGGCCACCTCATGTGAAGAGTTGACTCATTGGAAAAGACCCTGATGCTGGGAGGGATTGGGGGCAGGAGGAGAAGGGGATGACAGAGGATGAGATGGCTGGATGGCATCACCGACTCAATGGACATGAGTTTGAGTAATCTCCGGGAGTTGGTGATGGACAGGGAGGCCTGGCATGGTGCAATTTACGGGGTCATAAAGAGTCGGATACGACTGAGCGACTGAACTGAACTGAATAATTATTTCTCCTGGCAATCTTGATTCCAGCTTGTGCTTCATCCTGCCCAGCATTTTGCATGATGTACTCTGCATATAAGTTAAATAAGCAGGGTGACAATATACAGCCTTGACATACTCCTTTTCCTATTTGGAACCAGTCTGTTGTTCCATGTCCAGTTCTAACTGTTGCTTCCTGACCTGCATACAGGTTTCTCAAGAGACAGGTCAGATGGTCTGGCATTCCCATCTCTTTAAGAATTT
>NC_057419.1:16620407-16702205 GCF_019320065.1 Cervus canadensis
CGAACCCTAAATGGACAACCGTTAACTCTTTTGACAAAGGAGGCAAGGATATACAATGGAAAAAAGACAACCTCTTTAACAAGTGGTGCTGGGAAAACTGGTCAACCACTTGTAAAGAATGAAACTAGAACACTTTCTAACACCATACACAAAAATAAACTCAAAATGGATTAAAGATCTAAATGTAAGACCAGAAACTATAAAACTCCTAGAGGAGAACATAGGCAAAAACACTCTCTGACATGAATCACAGCAGGATCCTCTATGACCCACCTCTCAGAATATTGGAAATAAAAGCAAAACTAAACAAATGGGACCTAATGAAACTTAAAAGCTTTTGCACAACAAAGGAAACTATAAGTAAGGTGAAAAGACAGCCCTCAGATTGGGAGAAAATAATAGCAAATGAAGAAACAGAAAAGGATTAATCTCAAAAATATACAAGCAACTCCTGCAGCTCAATTCCAGAAAAATAAATGACCCAATCAAAAAATGGGCCAAAGAACTAAACAGACATTTCTCCAAAGAAGACATACAGATGGCTAACAAACACATGAAAAGGTGCTCAACATCACTCATTATTAGAGAAATGCAAATCAAAACAACAATGAGGTACCATTACACGCCAGTCAGGATGGCTGCTATCCAAAAGTCTACAAGCAATAAATGCTGGAGAGGGTGTGGAGAAAAGGGAACCCTCTTACACTGTTGGTGGGAATGCAAACTAGTACAGCCACTATGGAGAACAGTGTGGAGATTTCTTAAAAAACTGGAAATAGAACTGCCATATGACCCAGCAATCCCACTTCTGGGCATACACACGGAGGAAACCAGATCTGAAAGAGACATGTGCACCCCAATGTTCATCGCAGCACTGTTTATAATAGCCAGGACATGGAAGCAACCTAGATGCCCATCAGCAGACGAATGGATAAGGAAGCTGTGGTACATATACACCATGGAATATTACTCAGCCATTAAAAAAGAATTCATTTGAATCAGTCCTAATGAGATGGATGAAACTGGAGCCCCTTATACAGAGTGAAGTAAGCCAGAAAGATAAAGAACATTACAGCATACTAACACATATATATGGAATTTAGAAAGATGGTAATGATAACCCTATATGCAAAACAGAAAAAAGAGACACAGAAATACAGAACAGACTTTTGAACTCTGTGGGAGAATGTGAGGGTGGGATATTTCAAAAAGAACAGCATGTATACTATCTATGGTGAAACAGATCACCAGCCCAGGTGGGATGCATGAGACAAGTGCTCCGGCCTGGTGCACTGGGAAGACCCAGAGGAATCGGGTGGAGAGGGAGGTGGGAGGGGGGATCGGGATTGGGAATAAAGACCTGCCCTTGTAGTTGTAAAAAAAAAAAAAAAAAGAAAAGAAAAAAAAAAAAGAATGTTTACTCTGCTATTGCTGAATAAAAACTTCACAAATTCAAAAAAAAAAAAAAGAGTAGAATGACTTAGAGGAAGCCCCCGAAAGCTTGGGTCTCCTTCCTTCTCGGTTTTATTGTAGTTCATATTTCTTGTTTGACGAAGCTGATGTGGAGAGTTGCATTTGATGTAACTGTACCAATTCTTGCTACATAACACCAGTACACAGAGGCATTCATTACTGGTTATTTCCTCTGACCTGCTCTCAGAAAGTGTGTCACTCTTGCTATGTCAGTCTCTACGGATTATGTATTTAACAGATATCTGTGGGAATCCGTGAGTTTCAGCCTACCAATGTAAGCCTTCCTCTCACCCATCCCCTTTGTTAAGCATCAGGGAGTTCCCAGCACTGGGTGTCCATTTCACTTTGGATAGAGAAAAGTTACAAGATCATTGCACTGAGTGAAGGCAGGTCGAATCAAGTAACATCATGGGATGCAACGGAGAGGTGGGATACAAAAATCCACAGCAGTGAGCACTCACACAAAGGTTAAATGGATATCCAACCTGACAAGAAACTTAGGGGTAGCAGAGAACCCTGGTGGACGGAAAGGATATATCTGGAGCTTGGAGCTGCTGTTGCTAAGTCACTTCAGTCGAGTCCAACTCTGTGCGACCCCATAGCGGCAGCCCACCAGGCTCCCCCGTCCCTGGGATTCTCCAGGCGAGAACACTGGAGTGGGTTGCCATTTCCTTCTCCGATGCATGAAAAGTGAAACATGAAAGTAAAGTCGCTCAGTCGTGTCCAACTCTTAGCGACCCCATGGACCGCAGCCTACCAGGCTCCTCCGTCCATGGGATTTTCAAGGCAAGAGTACTGGAGTGGGGTGCCATTGCCTTCTCTGGGAGCTTGGAGCTAATTTCTCCCAAAGATACATATAAAACACTGAATCCACATAAACCTACTTCAACAAGAGGGGCAGTCGAAACACATTCTAATAACATCTAGGTGAAAACAAGCACAGCTGAATACATCTAGCACTCTTAGTGCCATGGAACAAAAATCTGTGCACATCAAACAAATGCATCCTTGTAAATCAACTTAAATAGAACAGAAACTTTTGCTTAAAATCAAATCCAAGTGTGAGGAAACACAAGGTTTGGTGGCATCCTCTGCCTCGTTCCACTCTACTGTACAACAAGGCTTGACCAAAGCTCCAGGCAGCTGAGGCCAACCTAAAAATGGAGGGAATCAAGAACGCTCCACCTTGCAGCCTGGAGGCTTTTCTCTGTAACTGCAGCCTGAAAACTATCGCTGATGGACATCTGATATTCACAAGGCTGATGGACTCCACATGACCCCTACCCTTGAACATGTCAGGAGTCACACATCCAAAAGTAAATAAAAACAAACAAACAAACAAACAAAAACAAAACTGGGAAATTCTCAGGAAGATAACATCGAAATGTAAATACAGCTCAAAATGCTTTCAAAAAGCAAAAAGCCCATGAGCAGTTCTCCATAGGGCTTCTTATCAGAGACACAAAGTTGATGGCCATGAGCCATCAACTCTTAGCACTGGAAAAGGCCACCATGAACAACAGTCCAGACATAAACAGTAGGCTGACATTAGGCAGGGGGATCAATTTATAGTAGTGGAGGGATATCAGTGGGAGGAGCCAGTATAAGAATCACTGTCCAAGTGCCTTTATAGAAAAAAAGAGTCAGAATATGACATGGCCTCTCCATTCCAAGGACACCTCAGAAATGCACAGATTTTGAAAACCACATAACCCACAGCATGCACTGCAGGAGCATTCCCAATGCCAAGAGATAAAAGTAACGAAAATACACAGGGACAGAGAGATGAACAGATCAAAAAATGGGACACAGGTTCACGATGGAATATGACTCAGGTATTGAAACAAGGAAAACACGTCATTGTCAGAGGTACAGATAATTGTGATGATAATCAGAGTCATTGAAGAAAGACAGATTAGAGCTATGGATTTAGCTTTCAAATGAGACAGACAATATTGCTGGCAGTGAGTGCTCTGAATGAGGTAAAATGGTCACCCAGTGCTGGGAACTCCCTGATGCTTAGCAAACGGAATGGGTGAGAGGAAGGCTTACATTGGAAGGCTGAAATCCACGGATTCCCACGAATACCTGTCAAATATATAATCCACAGGGACCGACTTAGCAAGAGTGATGTACTACACACTTTTTGAAAGCAGGTCGGAGGATATAACCACTGCTAAATGCCTCTGTGTATCAGTGTGAGGGAGCAAGAATCAGGACAGCCACAACAAATGCAACTCTGTACATCAGTTTCCTCAAACAAGAAGCTTGAACTACAATAAAACCGAGAAGGAAGGAGACACAAGCTTTCGGGGGGCTTCCTCTATCTCATTCTATTCTCATTTACAAGCTGTAGTTGCTCATTCCTCTAAGATGCAGTTACCATAGTAACAAGAGGAGACCCCCCCCCCCCCGGAAGAAATGCTGCCGCCTTGTGGCCGCTTTCGCGAAAAGCATCCTTCAAACTTGGGCTGATGGACATTGACTATTCACAAGGCGGCTGCATTCTAAATGACACCTACCCTGAAAAAATGACCAGGGGTGCACGCCGAAATAAAAATGGGAACAAACCACACGATCAGCAAGGAAACATCAACAGGTAAATGCAGTTCAATGCTTAGAAAGAAGCCTCTGTGCCCCATTTGCTCTATTGTCAGTGATCAAGAAACCAAGTGTCAGGAAAGAAGGCCGCTATCCGAAACTCTACAGACAACAAAGAGTACAGCGATACTAGAAAAGGGGACCCTTATATGCCAGTGGTGGGAGATAAGAGTCGGAGCCTTTATGAGGATGACTGTCAAAGGGCCTTGGAATCACAAAATGAGACAGATGATGTCGTATGGCAGCTCCACTCCCAGAGTATCTGAGAGACCAACAGATCGAGGAAAACACATGCCCACATCCCCACCCCCACAAGCATGCACTGCAGCAGCATTCACAACGACCAAGAGATGAAAGGAAAGAGAATTGTTGGGTGCAGATGAAAAGAGAAAGAAATGCGACAGAGATACACAATGAAATATGATGCCAAAATTATGAAATTGGAAAAAATTCCATTTTCAGAGATGCACAAACATCTAGAGTTAATCACAGTAAATAAAGAAGGGTGGATTAAAGAGATATCATATCATACACCTTCCAGAGGGGATTAAAAAAAAAAAAAACATTGATGGCGATGAGTAGTCAAACAAAAGTGAAATGGACTCGCACTCCTGGTAAGAAAATTACGGTTAGCAAAGGGTGTTGGTGGGTGAGAGCCTGAAAGGTGAAGGCTGGAATAAATTTATTCCCACAAATACCTATGCAATTCATAATCCACATGGACTTCTTGTATCAAGAGAAATGTGCTCAACAGATTCTAAAAACAGCTGTGACAGTAACCACAGCTGAACACCTCCAGGTATCTGTGGAAGGGAAGGAGAAACTGGTTCCCTGCAACAACTACAACGGTGTAAATTGTCGTAAATGAGAAATAAAAGTTTCACTTAAAGAAAAAACCTCAAAGGCTAAAGAGACAAAAGCTTTTGGTGACTTCCAGTGTCTCCTTTTCCTCTCATTTACAACCAGGCCTGGGAGAACCTCAGAGGGGGCTGTTACCATAGCAACAAGAGGAGGGAAAGAAGAAATGCTGCCGCCTTGTGGACATTTTCTATAACAGCAACCTTAGAATGCTGATGGACCCAGTGTTCACAACGGTGCTGAGCTCTAACCCATACCCACTCTTTACAAATTGCCAGGGCTCACATAGGAGAAAAAATAAACACAGGGGAAGCTAACAGGTAGAGGATATGAACGGGTAAACACAATTCTGTGCCTCATTAAAAAAGCCGATGACAATGTGCACATAGGATGAAATCTAAGAGATACGAACATCTAAGCTGTTGAGGGTATGATCACCTCTGCCTCAGCACGAAAAAAGGCCACTGTCTAAAGCTGTACATGGAATCAGTGGTAGAATAGCATTAGTACAGTGGACACTTTAGGTTACTGGTGGGATGGACCTGATAAGAGGCACGATGAGCATGATTAGAAAAGTGCACTCCCATGAAAGACAAATAAATAAATAAACAAAGAGGCAGAGACAGTATGATAAACCAGGGCCCAGCTTCTGATCCCCTCACAACCCATGTTTCTCTCAGTTACCTCTCGTTTCAGAACCTTCTACCTGGGTAGTGCTGCATGGGACTGATCAATAAGTCTTTGTCGATGATCTGCTGGCAACACGAACAAGGCCAGCACTGGGCTGATCATGCTCCGGACCCTCCCATGAGCAGCCAAGAACTCTAATACCAATCACCAATTCTGCAGAGGCCCAGAGAGACTCCACCCCAGCAATCCTGTTTGATCCTGGGCAGTTGTGGTCTGACAATCAGTTGAGGAAGTTAAGGCTGCTGCTGTGCAGCCCATTGGCTGGGAGCTCCCCTTTTATAATCCCAGAGTTAGTGGACTAGAGGCGAACGACGCACCCTGGAGGAAACTTGTATCCTGAAGGAATACAGGGGAGACAGGGTAGGATCATGCAGGAGGAGCATGCACTCCCTCCCCTACCCACTCACACTGCACTGGGAGCTAAGTTGTGCCAGTGATGTCAAGGTAGTATTCCTTAATGATCACTGTCTTCCGCAAGTAGGGGTTGTTCCAAAAGGAAAGTATCAGCTTGCAGCGAGACTGGGGATGGCTCAGCTCCTGCACATTTCAGGACCAGGAAGAGGGAAAATGTGCAAACTTCTAGGGGCCTCAGCTTGCCTGCCAGGCAGGCATCAATAGCTTCTGCTACTCTTCTCTGAATGCTCACGCCACATGCACAGGGATAACATGATTCCCCCTCATCCTTCCCCATTCAGCTCCCCTACCCACCGGTCCTCTGAGTCTCCCTCACAGACCTTCAAATCCATCATGTCGTTAACCAAGTCTTCATGTTGGTTACTGATAATGATGGACACCTGGGGGTGGTTCATAATCTGCTTTACGTCAAGGAGCCAGTCATGTCACATGCTGGGCAAGGGAGTGCCATGAGCAACAGGGCTTGTCTGGGGCAGAACAAGGACGCTGACACAGGCATCTGCAAGGGCTCTGGGCACTCCTTCGTGCCCAGCCACCCCACCGCTGTCCCCAGCCCCTGCCATACCATCAGACATGCTCATGAGTCTCAGTCCCCCGTGGTCTCCTGCATCTGAGGCTATCTGCATCCGCCTAGGGAGAGTGTTTCTGACTGCTGCTGCTTTCTGCCTGGCCTGTGTTTGTTGGGTAGCGCCATGTCACTGTTTAGAATGTCAGGAACGGCAGTCTCTGCGGCACGTCTTGTCTGCAGTAAGTGTGTGTGTTGTGTGTGGGTGTCATTGTGTGTCTCTGTGTCTGTTTAGCAAGAAAGCCCTGGGTCTCTGGTCTGCTACCTGTCTTCAAAAGGGGTGGCAAGGATGTGTCTGCAGTCATCTTTCACTCATAGCATACAAGGACAGCAGTCCCTTCCAGCTCCACAAGGGTGGACAACCTCGTCCTTCTGCACTGCACTCGTGGGGAAACCTTCAGGGGCTCTGATGGACCAGGATGGGTTGTGAGACTTCTGCTGTCTCTACTACTTTCCAGGATTATCCACAGTTGCGATGAAAGCTCTCTGGGAATGTTCCTCTGGCCTACTGTCACTGCTAACTCCTGACATAGTGTCCCCACCAGGAGACTCCTGTGCATCTGCTCTTCAGATGCAGGAGTAAAAGAGGCACCAAGAGTCATGCCTCTGACACACACAGCTGTGGTGGCCCTGCCCAGGCTCTCTCTCGAGGTGCCTTTGGAGACTGCCACTCCACCAGCCCCTCTTCCCTCAGCCCCCACACCTTGCGTGTGCCCTCTTCCCAAAACTTCCTCCTGCCACCCCCCCCCCCATGTCTTCCTCCTGAGAAGCCGAAACCCATGGAGTGGAGGTCAGGATACGGCTTTGGCCCAGAAGCCAGGGATGCCCTGGATGATGGCACTTCTTCCAGCCACGTGAGCCTTCTTCCTCTGTTGGTTCTTCCTCCTGATAGGAGCGCAGGTCCTGTGGTCTTTCTCATGCTGAGAGCTCATCTCTGCCTGCAGGGCTGCCACTGACTCTAGTCCCTCCAGCGCAGGCCAGTCACTTGGGGCTCCTGGCCTTGAATGTTCCTGGCTCTACTCCTTTGGCTTCTCCTCACACACCTACGAGGACACCTGCTCCTTCTCCTTGTCAGTCACCACCTCCATCTCCTACATAATGTCTGCCACCAGCAGCTGGAACCAGCAGCAGCACGATCCCCGCCAATTCTGTCCCCTCCAGGTCCGCAACTTCCACACCGCCTTCAACCTGAAGAGAGCAACCACCTCACCTGGAACGTCGCCTGGTGCCTGCAATGTCCCTGATGACCCCACAGTGCTGGCAGGCTGCAGGGGCCCTGCCCCCTGAACCCGGGATCACAACTACAAAGTTCCACAGTCCTCCACAGCTCTGGCCTTCTTCTGGCTGTCTCACTCTCCACATGGCCCTGGCCTTCACCCCGAGCTGGGGCAGCAGTTAAGGGGCTGGACATGACAGCACAGCAGGTGGCATGCACAGCCTGCCCACAGGCTGCCGTCACCCTCTGGAGATGGCTTGATTCTTCTCGGGGTGTTCTGAGACTGAAGAAAACGGTGGGGAATGGCCTGGGGCACGGTGCACATTCCAGCCTGAATCACCCAGGCACTCGGGCCCCCTAGGCTGCTGGAGCTGTGAGTCACGCCCAGGTTACTGGGCAAAAATCTCGACCAATCACAGAGAAGGTAGTGGGAGGCATCCTCCGGGGACATGCCCCTAGCCCAGGGGGAATTGCTCCAGGGGGTCCTGGGCTCCAGCGCCCACACGTGGCTGCCTTTGCTCCAGTGAACGTGCCTGTCCAGATACTTTCCCTATCTTGTATCTGGCACCTCCCGCGTGCCAACTTCCACTGACTTGGCCTCTGGAAATTCGAACCACGAGTTCCTTGCTTCCATATCAAAAAAGCACATTCCTGTGTCCCAGAGGACCTTTAACCATTGGGAGCTCTCCCAATGTGTCCAATGAAAGGCAGGGGGGCAATGTGTGAGGTGCATCCAGGGGAGATCAGACATTGTCAGTCCACACAGTCAGACGATGCTTTCTCAAACTTGAGAGGCGAACACAGGCAATCTCTGCTGAACCACAGCAGGGAACAGGCGTCCTTCCCTCCCTTGCATGACAGACATGAACACTGCACAGGACTAAGTCGACTTGGCCACACTTTGGAGAGAGGCAGAAACAGCGCATGCTCTTCCTGGCATGAAGGAACTCCCAGAACCCTGTTGGAATGCCAGTCAGTGAGATACTAAGGACAGTAGTGCATTAAGGGCCATGATTCTTTGGTACTAGAGGAATTGAAGTCTGCCCATTTACCATATAGAGGCCCTTTGCAAGTTATTCTGTTCTCATCTAGCCTCCACATGAGAACACATCACAGCCTACCGTGTCTCCCCAGCCCTGTGGGGATGGGAGCAGTGAGAGAATCAACCTAATCCATGCTTTGCATAGTCCTGATACCAAGGGTTCTGCGAAGAATACAAAGAGTGATGTTTCAAACTGGCAAACTCTGCAGGTAGCAGCGGCTTATGCTGCAGTGCCTGTCTGTCTCTCAAAGCTTACAAAAAAGGCAAGGTGTGCTCATGTGCCTGGTCATGCTGGGGAATGTTCCTGCACTTGAGAAGGACAGAAAGGTATCTGTAGCTGGGCGTCCAAGGGCTGTAGGCCCTGCCTCTTCTGTGCCCTGGAATATACCCCATTCTCTTTTTCATATTCTGTGCATTCTCACTGACCACCCCCAGTTGCCTTCTTCCAGCCTTTCCTTTCTGGCAGGGATCCAGGGTGCAGCAGCTTGTTTCCAATTACAGCTTGCTTGCTTGGTGAGATCCTTGGGCTCATTTCCCTGGCTTCCATGCTTCTGCTGTCCCATGGTCTGTGTACTTTACACAAGTTCTTTCACGTTTTTGGTGTCCATTCTTCCATTTCCCAGCCCAGCCTGTTCTGATAGCTCATACACAGACACACACATGCAACCTTAAAGGAGACTTGCACAAATACAGAACTATAGGTCTACTTATCCAGAATAATGGAATTTATAAGCACCCCTCTTTTTTTTCCTGGTCACATTCTTTCATTCGCTCTTCAATCAAGTCAAAGTCCTCTTCGACCTCTATGACTTACCCTGGAAGGTTATACAGTCCTTGGATTTGCTCGTGAGGGGAACCGACCTGTAAAGAGGTAGGCAGGTTTGGAGGTTCTCCCCATGGAGAGCTGAGTGATGTGCCCCTGTGTTCTGTGTCCTCCCATCATGTTGGACAGGGTCACAGTGCCCATCACTTTGGCATGCTTCCTTTCCCTGTGCTTTCCTTCCAGGAACCACACAGAGATGGCCAGGGGTTTTGCACTTGGCTGACTTCAGTTCAGTTCAGTTCAGTCTCTCAGTCGTGTCCCACTCTTTGCGACCCCAAGGACTTGTAGCACTCCAGGCTTCCCTGAACATCACCAACTCCTGGGGCGTACTGAAACTCATGTCCAATAGTCAGTGATGCCATCTAACCATCTCATCCTCTGTCATCTTTCCTCTTGTACCTTTGATCTTTCCCAGCATCAGGGTCTTTCCCAATGAGTCAGTTCTTCATGTCAGGTGGTCAGATATTGGAGTTTCAGCTTCAGCTTCAGTCCTGCCATGGAATATTCAGGACTGATATCCTTTAGGTTTGACTGATTTGATCTCCTTACAGTCCAAGGGACTCTCAAGAATCTCCTCCAATGCCACAGTACAAAAGCATGAATTCGTCAGTGCCCAACGTTCTTTATAGACCAACTCTCATGTCCATACATGACTACTGGAAAAACCATAGCTTTGACTAGATGGACCTTCGTCAGCAAAGTAATGTTTCTGCTTTTTTTTTTTTATGTTTCTGCTTTTAAATATGCTGTCAAGGTTACTCATAGCTTTTCTTCCAAGGAGCAAGAGTATTTTAATTTCATGGCTGCAGTCACCATCTCTAGTGATTTTGGAGCACCCCCCAAATAAAGTCTGTCACTGTTTCCAGCGTTTCCCCATCTATTTGCTATGAAGTGATGGGACCAGATGCCATGATCTTAGTTTTTGGAATGCTGACTTTTAAGCCAACTTTTTCACTTGCCTCTTTCACTTTTATCAAGAGGCATTTCAGTTCTTCTTCGCTTTCTGCCATAAGGGGGGGTGTCATCTGCGTATCTGAGGTTGTTGATATGTCTCCTGACTATCTTGATTGTAGCTTGTGCTTCATCCAGCCTGGAATTTCGCATGATGTACTCTGCATATAATTTAAATAAGCAGGATGACAATATATAGCGTTGACACAGTCCATTCCCAATTCAGAACCAAACAGTATGAAAAGGCAAAAAAGATGTGACACTGCACAATGAACTCCCCGGGTCAGTAGGTGCCCAATATGCTACTGGAGAAGAGTGGAGAAATAGCTCCAGAAAGAACAAAGAGACAGAGCCAAAGCAAAATGTAACTGATGTTGGAAGGACAATCTGATGCTGTGAAGAACAACATTGCAAAGGAACTTGGAATCTTAGGTCCATGAATCAAGGTAGTTTGGAAGTGGTCAAATAGGTGATGGCAAGAGTGACCACTGACATTATAGGAATCAGTGAACTAAAATGGACTTGATCGGGTGGGTTAATTCAGATGACCAATATATCTACTACTATGGGCAAGAATCGCTTAGAAGAAATGGCATAGCCATCATAATCAAGAGAAGAGTCTGAAATGCAGTGCTTGGGTGCAATCTCAAAACGACAGAATGATCTCTGCATGTTTCCAAGGCAAACCATTCAATATCAGAGTAATCCAAGTCTATGCCCCAACCAGCAATGCAGAAGAAGCTGAAGTTAAATGGTTCTAGGAAGACCTACAAGACCTTTTAGAACTAACACCAAAAAATATGTCTTTTACATCATAGGGGACTAGAATGTTAAAGTAGGAAATCAAGAGATGCCTGGAGAAAAAGGCAAAATTGGGCCTGGGAGTACAAAAGGAAGCAGGCCAAAGCCTAACAGAGTATTGCCAAGAGAATGCACTGGTCATAGCATACACCCTTTGCCAACAACACAAGAGAAGACTCTACACATGGACATCACTATTTGGTCAATACCAAAATCAGATTGATTATATTGTTTGCAGCCAAAGATGGAGAAGCGCTATAGAGTCGGCAAAAAGAAGACAAAGAGCTGACTGTGGCTTAGATCGTGAACTCCTTACTGCAAAATTCAGACTTAAATTGAAGAAAGTAGGAGTACCACCAAGCCATTCAGGTATGATCTATGTGAAATCCCTTATGATTATACAGTGGAAGTGACAAATAGATTCAAGGGATTAGATCTGATAGACAAAGTCCCTGAAGAACTATGGATGGAGGTTCGTGACATTGTTCAGGAGGCAGTGATCAAGACCATTCCCAAGAAAAAGAAATGCAAAAAGGCAAAATGGTTTTCTGAGGAGGCCTTTCAAATAGGTGAGCATTGAAGAAAAGCTAAAGGCAAAGGAGAAAAGGAAAGCTACACCCATTTGAGTACAGAGTGCCAAAGAATTAGCACAGAGAGATAAGAAAGCCTTCCTCAGTGATCAATGCAAAGAAATACAGGAAAGCGACAGAATGGAAAAGACTAGAGATATCTTCGAGAAAATTAGAGATATGAAGGGAACATTTCATGCAAAGATGGGCACAATAAAGGGCAGAAATGGTTTGGACCTAACAGAAGCAGAAGATATTAAGGAGAAGTGGCAAGAATACACAGAAGGATTATAAAAAAAGATCATCACGACCCAGATAACCACGATAGTGTGATCACTCTCCTAGAGCCAGACATCCTGGAATGCGAAGTCAAGTGAGCCTTGGGAAGCATCACTACCAACAAAGCTAGTGGATGTGATGGAATTCCAATTGAGCTATTTCAAATCCTCAAAGATGCTGCTGTGAAAGTGCTGCACTCAATATGCCAGCACATTTGGAAAACTCAGCAGTAGCCACAGGACTGGAAAAGGTCAGTTTTCATTCCCATCCCAAAGGCCATGCCACAGAATGTTCAAATGACCACACAGTTGCGCTCAGGTCACACACTAGGAAAGTAATGCTCAAAATTCTCCAAGTCAGGCTTCAACAGCTTGTGAACTGTGAACTTCCAGATGTTCAGGCTAGATTTAGAAAATGCTGATGAGCCAGAGAGATCAAATTGCCAACATCGGTTGGATCATCAAAAAAGCAAGAGAGCTCCCAGAAAACATCTACTTCTGCTTTACTGACTACTCCAAAGCCTTTGTTGTGGATCACAGCAAAATGTGGAAAATTCTTAAAGAGGGTGGAATAGCAGACCACCTTACCTGTCTCCTGAGAAATCTGTGTGCAGGTGAAGAAGCACCAGTTAGGACCGGACGTGGAACAACAGACATGGAGCTGACTTAGAGCATCCTTTTCTCAGCATGCACCTCTCAAGATCATTCCTTCCCAATGCCGTGCTCGTTGCAGGGCCAGCACGCCCTCCCCGAGGCTGAAACCTTCTGACCGAGGTTCCCCTGCTCTTCCCTACTCTGTACTTTTCCATTTGCAACTGTTTTCCTTTACACTCAGTTGCTATCTTCCCGTAGCAGGAAAAGGCCAAATAGATGCCCGGTCCCCCAAAAGGTCAAAGAGAATGTGACAGGCCTCTCACTCTGATACAGTGCCGTGAAGAAGGTGCACATGGATCCAGAGGGGCTCTGACAAAACGAAGCAGTGAACACACAGCTGAAATGGTAAGCTGGCCTCCCTTCCTGTCGGCTCTACAGTTTACTACTCCCAAGAAAGAGCCCCACACGAAAGGCACCCTGGCCTGTCTGCCCGCCCTACGCCCACAGCTCTCCTCTCCCGTGTGCAGGAAGCAGCATTCCTCTCCTAAATGCACCAAGAGGGGTTGATTCCACCAGGCCTCACTGACTTGCTGAATGGCAAGGCTCTCTCTGCTGCTCTCGCTAGCCTGTGGTAGGTCTGCCTACAGCTCAGGCATTCCCTAACTCTTCTACACAGTGTGGGCCACCGAACCCAGCTAATGGTTGGGCCGGGGGACATCCAAGACACTCACTTAGAATCCAGGGTCCCTGTGAGAGTCACGTGGTGCAGGTCTCCCCCAGGCACTCCATGAAGAAAGCAGAGGTTGTGCTCCTGTGAGGCGTTCAGGACTCTCCTTCAGGTGCAGACTGACACCTTTAACCCTTTGCCCTCCATGGCCAAGGAGGAAACTGCCAAGAAAGGAGGAAATTAATGTCAAAACTTCTGGAGCAAGCAATGGGGCCTCTTTTGCAGGACTGCTATGCACGAACCCCTGGAGCCTGAAAACCAGCAGGCTCTGAACTGCCAACTGTCTCTCACTGCCCCAGGGTCCCTGCATACAAACGGCCCACCAACTGTGCTTCATCGCTGTTCTCTCTCTCACAGACACACACCAGCACAGGGGCACACACATGTACCCCACGCCATTGCTTTTCTCACCTTTCTGCACGGCCATTTACCAGGAAGTGCCCGGATGGAGGCCATACCCATGCCGTGCCTCTCCTGGGATGCCTGGGCTTGCGAACCGAGCGCTTACCTTAGCACGTCATTTGTCTCGCATGGTGCCAATGTGTGCCACCCTGGGGACGGGAGGGTGCTGGCTGTCAGGCTGATGCTAGGCAGCACTAGCCCAGGACCTTCAGCTATCTCCTTCTCACATGTGTGGCAGAAGTAAGTCTCCAGTGAGGCAGGCTCTCTTTCCTTGCCTCCTCCTCCCAGTCTCTACCCTTTTCTCAAGGACCTTGGTCTCTTCACAATCCTGGGTCCTGCAGGAGGCATACCACCATTCCCATGGCAGCCAATGCCCCACAGATGGAGGGGTCCACAGGCAGCAGTTTTAAAGCCCCACACCACTTGATCTACTCTGGGTGACTCCTCAAACCCTCTACCCCTGCTTAACAACACAGACAAAACAACACAGCAGAAATTGTGAGCTTGTTTATGTCTCTTTATCTAATTGCAGATTTGTGGACCCACTGTCAGGAGCTGTCCCTGGCCATCCTTCCTTCATTGCTGTCCTGGGCATGGGCACCACACAGATGCGTGGACCAGTCTCTCCCCTAGGCTGTGGATGCCTTGGGCCTCGTCTACTGGTTGTTCCATGTCTCATGTTCTGTCACCCTCATCTCTGCGTCTGCAGTGGGCCAGAACCATGCACCACCCACAAACACAGGCGACATGAACATACGCCTGTACACGCACACGTGCGAGGCACAGGGACAGAACCGTAACAGAGAACACATGTTTCAGTACCTGAGAACCAGTGGTTCACACGAAATACAGAGATTTCCATAGTTCTTATGGGAAATTCCCCATTCTGATCTTCAAATGTGAAATACAGAGAAGCCCAACTTTATGAAAGAGTATTAGCACCCAGATTTTTATATAAGAGATACAGAGAATTCCATATTTCATAGTGGAAAACTGTCTGGTTTATGTGTGAGAAATACAAAGAATTCCATATTTCATGAAGAAACAGTGATGCCCATGGTGGTCATGGCGACCTCATTCAAAAGGACTTATGCCAGGACTGTTACAGTCAGTGCTCCTGAAGCCATGGCAGGCCACTGTCGACACACGCCTCCACCAGAGACTCCTGAACACTCACTGGCCTCTCTCGTGGCCTCCCTGCTCCTTGCTCCTGGGTCCTGGTGCACACAAGGTTGTGTCTGTGCCTTCCAAGTGTCTGTTTCCCTTGTCCTGTGGAAGTTCCGTAACCAAACCCACTGGCCTCCAGAATCAAATACGCTGGGAGTTCTCAGTCCCTCTGCTGGATCCACAGGGTGCAAATCTGTTTTAGGTGCTAGAAATTTCATAACAGTGGGAGGACTTCTTTGGGATAATTGTTCTCTAGTTTATGGGCTGTCTGCTTCCAAAACCTACAGGAATCAGTAAAAGCAGTGCTAAGAGGGAAGTTGATAGCAATACAAGCCTACTTCAACAAACAAGAAAAACATCAAAGAGACAGTGTAACACTATACCTAAAGCAGGTTGAAAAATAAGTTAAAAAATCCAAACCCTAAGTTAGTAGAAGGAAAGAAATCATAAAAATCAGAGCCAAAATAAATGAAAAAGAAATGAATGCAGCAATAGTAAAGATTTACAAAACAAAAAGTTGGATCTTTGAGAAGATAAACAAAATTGACAAACCACTAGCCAGACCCATCAGGAAAAAAAGGGAGAAGAATCAAACCAGTCAACAAAATTAGAAATGGAAATGGAGAAATCACAACAAACAACACAGAAATACAAAGGATCACAAGAGACTACTATCAGCAGCAGGAAGAAATGGACGAATTCTTAGAAAGTATAACCTTCCAAAACTGAACCAGGAAGAAACAGAAAATCTTACCAGACCCATCAAAAGCATGGAAATTGAAACTGTAATAAAAAATCTTTGGACAAACAAAAGCCCAGGACCAGTTGGATTCACAGGTGAATTCCTCCAAACAATTAAAGAGCTAACACCTATCCTACTCAAACTCTTCCAAATTATTGCACAAGGTAAACCCCCAAACTCATTTCATGAGGCCCCCATCACCCTAATCCCAAAACCAGACAAAGATGCCACAAAAAAAGAAAACTACAGGCCAATATCACTGATGAACATACAGGAAAAATCTTCAACAAATTCTAGCAAACAGAATCCAACAACATATCCAAAAGGTCAGACATCATGACCAAGTGGGTTTATTCCAGGGATGCAAGGATTCTTCAATATTTGCAAATCAATCAATGTGATAAATTGCATTAACAAACTGAAAGATAAAAATCATATGGTTATCTCCATAGATGTAGAGAAAGCCTCTGACAAAATTCATGCATTTTTGACAGAAACACTCCAGAAAGTAGGCACAGAAAGAACACGAATCAACATAATTAAAGTCATATATGATAAAATCATAGCAAACTTTAGCCTCAAAGGTGAAAAATTGAAAGCATTTCCCCTAAAGTCAGGAACAAGACAAGATTGCCCACTCTCACCACTACTATTCAACATAGTTCTGGAAGCTTTAGCCATAGCAATGAGAGAAGAAAAAAATTAAAGGGTATCCAGATTGGAAAAGAAGAAATAAAACTCTCACTGTTCGCAGATAACATGATCCTCTACACAGAAAGCCCTAAAGACACCACCAGAAAATGACTAGAGCTAATCAATGAATACAGAAAAGTTGCAGGATATAAAATTAATACACATAAATCCTTTGCATTTCGATACACTAACAATGAGAAAACAGAAAGGGAAATGAAGAAGCAATCCCTTTCAGCATTGCGGTGAAAAGAATGACAAACTTAGGAATAAAACTACCTAAAGAAACAAAAGACCTAAATATAGAAAACGTTAAGACACTGATGAATGAAATCAAAGATGACAGAAATAGATGGCGAAATATACCTTGTTCATGGATCTGAAGAGTCAACATAGTGATAATGAGTATACTACCCAAGGCACTTGTAGATTGAATGCAATCCCTATCAAGCTATCAATGGTATTTTTCAGAGAACAAGAACACATAATTTTACAATGTGGACTGAAATACAGAAAACCTCGAAGAGCCAAAGCAATCTTGAGAAAGAAGAATGGAAGAGGAGGAATCAATCTGCCTGACTTCAGACTATACTACAAAGCTACAGTCATCAAGACAGTATGGTACTGGCACAAAGACAGAAATATAGATCAATGGAACAGAAGAGAAAGCTCAGAGATAAACCCATGCACCCATAGACACCGTATCTTTAACAAAGGATGCAAAAATATACAATGGAGAAAAGACAATCTCTTTAACAAGTGGTGATGGGAAAACTGGTCTACCAAATGTAAAAGAAGGAAACTAGAATGCTTTCTAACATGATACACAAAAATAAATTCAAAATGGATGAAAGAATCAAATGCAGTACGAGAAAGTGTAAAACTGGAGCCTATTATACAGAGTGAAGTATGTCAGAAGGAGAAACACCCATAGAGTATATTAACACATATCTATGGAAACTTGAAATATAATAATGATGACTGCATACACGAGGCAGCAATAGAGACACAGGTATAAAGAAGAGACTTTTGGACTCTGTGGGAGATGGCCAGGGTGAGATGATTTGAGTGACTAGCATCAAAACATGTATGTTATGATATGTGAAATAGATCACCCGTCCATCTTTGATGCATGACACAGGGCACTCAAAGCCTCTGTACTGGGGAAACCTTGAGGGATTGGATGGGGAGAGAAGTGGTAGGGGTTTCAGGATGGGCAAGACATGTACTCCCATGGCTGATTCAACTCCATATATGGCAAATCCACCACAATACTGCAAAGTAACGAGCCTCCAACTAAAATAAATACATCAATTTAAAAGAAAAAGACCCATGTGCATGTTGTCTACAAGAAACCCACTTCAGACCTAAAGACACATACAGACTGAAAGTGACAGGATGGAAACATATATGCCATGCAAATGGGAATCAAAAGAAAGATGGAATGGCAATCCTCATATCAGACCTTAAACTAAAGAAGATTACAATAGATAAGGAAGGACACTACATAGTGATGAAGGGATCAATACAAGATGAAGACATAACAAATGTAAACATCTCTGCCCCCAACACAGGAGCACCTCAATACATAAGACAGACACTAACAGACATTAAAAGAGAAACTGACAGTAAAACAATCATAGTCAACTTTAACACCCCACTCACACCAATGGACAGATCATCAAAACAGAAAATTAATGCAGAAACACATGTCTTAAATGATACATGAGATGAGATAAATCTCATTGATATCTTCAGGACATGCCATCCAAATGGAGAAGAATGCACCTTCTCCTCATGTGCACAGGGAATATTTTCCAGGAGAGACCACATCTCGGGTCCCAAATTAAACCTCAGTAAAATGAACAAAATTGAAATTGTATCAAGCATCTTCTCTGACCACAACACTGAGACTAGATATCAATTAGAAGAAAAAAAGAAAACTGTAAGAAACACAAACACATGGAGATGAAACAACACGTTTCTAAATAACTAACAGGTTGCTGAAGAAGTCAAAATGGAAATCAAAAATTTTCTAGAAAACAATGACAAAGAAAACATGGCAACTCACAATCTATGGGAGGCAGGAAAAGAAGTTCTAAGAGGGAAGTTTATAGCAATACAATCCGAACTCAAGAAACAAGAAAAGCATCGAATAGACAACCTCAATTGACTCCTAAAACAACTGATGACGAAGAACAATAACAACAGCAAGAAAAAAAAACAGCCAAAATTAGTACATGGGAAAAAATCATAAAGATCTGAGCTGAAATAAATGAAAAATAATTGAAAGAAACAATAGCAAAGATTAATAAGCTAAAAGCTGGTTCTTTGAGAAGATAATATTGACAAACCTTTAGCCAGATTCATCGAGAAAAATAGAAGAATGAAATCAACAAACTTAGAAATGGAAAAGGAGAGATTACAACAGAAAATGCAGAAACACAAAGGATTGTAAGAGACTATTATGAACAACTCTATGGCAATAAAATGGATAACCTGGAAGAAATGGGCAGATGCTTAGAAAAGCTCAATCTTCCAAGACTGAAACAGGAAGAAATAGAAATTATGAACCACTCAATTACAAGCTCCAAATCGAAGCTGTGATCAACAAATTCCCAAAAGGCAAAAGCTCAGGACCAGATGGCTTCACAGGAGAATTCCATCAAACATTCAGAGATGAGCAAATGCCTATCCTTCTAAAATTCTCTCAAAAAAACTTCAGAGAAAGGAACACTTCCAAACTCATTCTACAAGACTACCATCACCCTGATACCAAAACCAGACAAAGACAAGATCAAATAAGAAAACTACAGGCCAATATCACTGATGAACATAGATGCAAAAAGTCCTCAGCAAAATTTTAACACACAGAATTCAACAACACATCAAAAACCATGATCAAGCTGGCTTTATTCCAGGGATGCAAGGATTCTTCAATATTCGCAAATCAATCAATGTGACACACCATATTAACCAAAGGAAAGCTAAAAATTATATGATAACCTAAATAGATGCAGAAAAAGCCATTAAATTTTAAAATTTTCAATTATTAAATTAAAAATAAATAAACTTTAAAAAGAAATAAACTAAAAAAAGGAAAAAACATTGAAATAACTCAAACGTCCATCAACTGGTGAATAAATAAAACATGCAATACAAAATTATTTGGCCATCAAAAGAATGGAGTTCTTATAAAAGTTATAACATGCTAGAGCTCTGAAAAGATAATGTTAATTAAAAGAAGCCAGGAACAAAAGGCTGTGTATTGCATATTCTGTTCGTGTGAACACGATTAGGTAATTCTCTAAAGACCGAAAATAGAGGAGTGAATGCAAGGGCCCAGATGAAGGGGGAAATGGAAAATGACTGCCAACTGGAGAGTGTTTCCCATTGCAGTGATGAAAATATTCTAGAATGAGGCTGTGGTTATGGTTATTCAACCTATGAATAAGTTACAAATCAATGAATTATACAGCTTAACTAGTAAATTCATGGTACAGATACATCATGTCAATGAATAAAACTTTTTTTTTTTAACTACTGAAATTAACTTCTACGTCCAGGAATATTATCCTTCAAAAACAAAGGAGAAGGAGATACCTCACAGGAACACAAAATTGGGGAATTCATTTTCAGCAAATACCTTGTCCATAAGAAATATTAAAAGTTATTTACACAGAATAAGATGATATTGAAGAGAAACTATGAGTTAAGAAAGACTGTTATCTTGAGGTTTGACAGAAAACAACAAAATTCTGGAAAGTAATTATTCTTCAATGAAAATTTAATTGAAAAAATAAACAAAGGCAAATTGAAATGAAGGTTTTTTTCTTATTATTAATTGGTTAAAGATAAATGCTTCTTTGGGTTTCTCTGTTTTTCAATGATTATGAATCTTCATAATTAAAGTGGGTTTCACGTATACAAGATCCAGTTTCACTCAGTGGTAAAGAATCCGCCTGCAATGCAGGAGCTGTAGCAGATGTCAATTCCATCTCTGGGTCAGGAAGATCCCCTGCAGGAGAGCATGGCAACCCACTCCAGCATTCTTGCCTGGAGAATCCCCGTGAACAGAAGAGACTGGTGGGCTCACAGTCCATGGGGTGGCAAAGAGCTGGACATGACGGTGCAAGTAAACAACAGCAGACACACATTCCTAACAGAAACTCTGAGGATACTAAAAATAGATGAGAAAATTCTCAGCCTAAACAAAGTAAAACAAACAAACAAAAAACTTAGATTGTAGAGCTGAATTATAAAAGGTTTTAGGCAATAAAATGTCTCCCAACACTAGTGTAAACAGTGTGTTCCACATAAGGGAGAGGAGTCATTTTTAATACTCACTCAATAGAAAAACATTCTAGTTACATTCATAAGTTAAAGGAAATGAAAATGCCCAGAAAACATAGTATAAAATCTACTCATCATTTTATATCTAATTTTAGCCTCCAACTAATAAAAATAAATGAAAAAAAAACAAACAGTAAGGGAATTTTTAAGAAAAAACGTCTGTGAAAATTTAAGCAGCACCCAATGAAAAGAGTTGGACACGACTGAGTGACTGAACTGAACTGAAGCAGTCCCAATGAATGTAATTTTATTTTCTTTTTTCCATAGGCTCAAAGTAATTGACAATTAAGAATGAATTTCACTTTAACACATATTTTTCAATTTGACCAGGATGTTTTATATACAAATATAAGATTTTTCAAGCTAAAAAGGTTTGTACCTTGCAGTGACTATTTTGTTTCACTGACTTAGACATAAAGTCACATTGTGTGTCTTTACCTTGACCACCTTTGTGGTATCACTGTGCATTTAGAATCAACTGTTTGAATGTGGGGTCTGTGAAGTTCTCAGATCACATACTGTTGAAGCCTAGCTTGAAGGATTTTGAGCATTATCTTGCTAGCATGTGAAATGAGTGCAGCCATGTGGTAGTTTGAACATTGTTTGGCATTGCCCTTCTTTGGGATTGAAATGAAAACTGACCTTTCTCAGTCCTGAGGTCACTGCCAAGTTTTCCAAACTGGCTGGCCTATTGAGTGCACCACTTTAACAGCACCATCTTTTAGGAGTTGAAAGCTCTCAGCTGGAATTTCATCACCTCCACTAGCTTTGTTCATACTGCTGCTTCCTAAGGCCCACTTGACTTTGGACTCCAGGATGTCTGGCTCTAGGTGAGTCATCACACCATCGTGGTTATCCAGGATAATAAGATCTTTTTTTTTAAATTTACAGTTCTTCTGTGTATTCTTGCTACCTCTTCTTAATCTCTTCTGTTTTAGTTAGGCCCATAACGTTTCTGTGCTTTATTGTGCCTGTCTTTGCATGAAATGTTCCCTTGGCATGTCTAATTTTCCTGAAGAGATCCCTAGTCTTTCCCATTCTACTGTGTCCCTGTGGTTCTTTGCTTTATTCAAATCCCTTGTGAGTATACATTGGAAAGGACAAATAGACTCAAGGGTTAGGCCTGGCACACACGGCACCAGAAGACCTATGAATGGAGGTTCCCAACATTGTACAGGAGGTGGTGATCAAAAGCATCCACAAGAAAAAGAATTGCAAAGAGGCAAAGTGGTTGTCTGAGGAGGCCTTACAAATAGATAAGAAGAGAAGAGAAACGTAAAGCACTCACGGAAGGATATAGCCACTGCCATACTGCCTCCCCCGCCTCCCGATCTGGGGATCACCGTCTGCTGCTCTCAGGTGCCAGGGGGAGGGGACAACCCAGACTCTCCTACTGGGAAGCCAGGGACCGGGTGTGTCTCCCTGAGGATGTGATTGTATAAATCATGCACTCACCTTTAATCATCACCTCACACTCTGCATTCGCCAAGAGACACACGGAGGACCGAGGAGACCATGGACCCTGCCACCTAGCCACACCTCTGCAGTCTCCAACGTTCAGTGGATGGGCGGACGGATGACCAGCCCCTCAGGACAGGGCTGAGAATAGCCTCCGGAATGCCCAGCTCCTAAACGCGCCGTCCGTCAGCCCCATGGCGGCTTCCCGTTTAGGCCGGTGATGGCACAGGATGTGACTGAGACGCAGCCTCCGCGATACGCAGCTCCACCCACGCGCTGTCCGTCAGCCTCGAGGCAGCTTCCGGTTCAGCCCAGTGACGTCACAGGATGCGAATGAGGAGCGGCCTCGGCAATGCCCAGCTCCTCAGTGCGCTGTCCTTCAGCCCCGAGGCGGTTTCCGGTTCAGGCTGGTAACATCACACGACGTGACTGAGACGCGGCCTCCACAATGCCCAGCTCCACCTACGCGCCGTCCGTCAGCCTCGAAGCAGCTTCCGGATCAGCCCAGTGACGTCACAGGATGTGAACCAGGTGCGTCCTCCGCAATGCCCAACCGCTCAGTGCACCATCCGTCAGCCCCGAGGCGGCTTCCAGTTCAGGCTGGTCACATCACAGGACGTGATTGAGATGCAGCCTCCGCGCTGCCGAGCTCCACACACACACCGTCCGTCAGCCCCGAAGCAGCTTCCGGTTCAACTTGATGACATCACCAACAAGCCCGACAGCCCAGATGAAGTCCCCTGCGATGGTGTTCGTATAGCCGGCAGCTGACCCCGGGCAGTGGCCCCGCACCCATGCGCAAAGGTAGTGGAGCCAGGGACCAGGCCGGGTGGATGAGGACAAAGTGCAGGTTCTCTGTGAGGTTGATGCCGACCATGAACAGCCTGCCTGGGACAAGAGAGGGGCTGCAGTTCATGGTGCGAGATGTGGGGTCTGGTGCCCACGTGTGCAGTCACTAACCCATGGAGTCATGTGGCCAACCAAACCTTGTGGTGACTGACTCACATGATTGGTCACCCACCCATGGGGTCACTAACCTGTGAGGTCATGCGGTCACCTGTCCACAAGATTACCCCCTCACACCATCACCCACCCACGCGGTCACCCACTCACCAGGTCAGCAACTCACATGGTAACCCACCCTGCAGGCAGGAACTCAAACCAGTCACTTACCTACCCACGCGGTCACCCACCCACACGGTCACCAACCCACACATCTCCTGCCCATGTGACCAGTAACCCATGGGTCACCTGCCCACGCAGTCACCAAGCTGTGCCATCACCCACCCAGACTCTGGCCTCCTCTGTGGTCAGAGATTCAGATGTCTGACAGAGACCAAAGTTCAGACAGCAGGGACTCACAGGGGTGTTGACTCATGAATTTCTCCTGTTACAGAGGGCAGGCGGGCTGGACAGTGACCCCAGAGATGTCCACGTCCTGACCCTGTGTGGTGGACACAATAATGTCCACACAGATGTTCACATCCTGTCTACATCCTGACCCCCTGTGGTGGACACAGTAACATCCCCAAGGATGTCCATGCCATGGTCCCCAGGTGGTGAACAGAATAACGTCCCCCAGTATGTCCTGTTCCATTTCTCCTCTTGAACCCAAAGCCAGCCCCATGTGCTAGGACATGCGTTTGACCAGGTGTCCTGGTATGAAGGCGGCACTCACCTGGGTGGCTGCAGCTCTTCATGTGCTCCAGGTAGTGGACGAGGTCTAGGTGCTTCACCTGGTTCCCCCACCAGTAGGGGATACCAGGCCACAGTTCTGCATGCTGACTCATGGATGCCTCGTCCTTGTATGCTGGCCCCGGGACCACGGCTGGCACAGAGTTGGCACCTCCTGTGGGGAGAATCATCCAGGTGCCCATGAGATGTGTGCACAGGGGTTATTGGGGTGCCTTGTGACACAATGCATCAGGTATTGGGGGTGTCCCAGAAGCTACAGCAGTGTGTGGATTATTGGGGTGTCTATGAGCAGTGATGGACTGGTTATTGGGTTCTCTGTGAGAAGAGACAGTCATGGGTGGAATAATGGCATGTCTGAGTAGAGACACTAGTGGGTAGATTACTGGGGTGTCTGAGTGGAGAAGGTGATGGGTGGGTTATTGGGGTGTCTTGAGCAGTGATTGGTAGATATTTGGGGTGTTTGAGTGGAGACAGTGGTGGGTAGATTACTTGGGTGTCTTGAGCAGTGATGGGTCAATTATTGGGGTACGTACCTGAGTGGAAACAGAGGTGGGTGGATTATTGGGATTTCTGATAGGAAATGGCAGGTGGATTACTGGGGCTCTTGAGGCGTGATTGATGGATTTTGGGAGTGCCTGAATAGAGACTGGGCAGGGTGGATTATTGGGGGTGCCTGTGACCAGTGATGGGCTGGTTACTGGGGTGTTTGAGTGGAGACAGTGGTGGGAGGATTACTTGGGTTCCGTGAGCGGCGTCACCTGGTATCTGAATCAGCCTCATGCAGCGAGCAGATAGTCGGATTACAGTGAAACCTAGTGCTCCCGCTGCCAGGAGCATGGGGAGCCTGTGGCCCCTGCACACCCCACGGAAACACAGCATGTCCCCAAAGATGTTCTTGATGCAGCCCATCAGGTACTAGTGCAGGTTCTCCATCATGCCCTCGGAGTTCCTGCATGCCAGGATGACCACCTCCTGGGGGTGGTTCTCCAGCTACTCCGAGATCTCTGTGAGGGCATTCTGGGTGGGGGTGGAGGAGAAGGGCCTTGTAGTGAGAGACAGAGGGGTGTGGGTGGGGACTTCTCCCTGCACAGCCCCTCTACAGACGGGTTGGGGGTCTTGACACACAAAGACATAAAGCATGGTGCCTGCTCCCAAGGGACCCAGCCTCTCCTGAGTGGCCGTGGGGAGCTGTGGCATTGCTCTGGGTGTGTGTGTGTGTGTGTGTGTGTGTGTGTTGGGAGCTGTGGCATTGCTCTGGGTGTGTGTATGTGTGTGTGTGTGTGTGTGTGTGTGTGTGTGTCTGTGTATGTAGATGCTCTGGTAGGTACAGGTGCACACGCATGTGTGCATGTGTTCAGGGTCTGTGTGTGCACGGATATGCATGTGTGTGTGTGTGTGTGTGCGCACAGCAGCAGAAAGCAGTGCTTATAATACTGTGTGAAGTCTGTACTCCAGGGAGCGTGGGAGGCCAGCAGGGTACATTCACAGTGAGGCCCAGGCCGGAACCTCCAAGGGTCATTAGGTTCTGTGGTGGGGGCACCGGGGGCCGAGGCCAGAGTGAAACATTAAGTGACTTGTCCAGCAGCTGAGAGAATGGACTGGACACCCCAAAACTGGTAGACACAGGAAAAGACATGTCAGGAACCTGGTTTAGCCAAATTCTGGGAGACACCCCAGAGTCCTGGGGTACAGGTGTGGGTTCAGAAATGCATGTTGGTTGGGAATTCTGAGTGACTGATGCCAGAGGTCAGCCCTCTCCTGCCAGGAGTGGATGTGTGTCTGTACCCTTAGAGATCAGTGTCTTCTAACGGGAGTGGACCTGTGTTGTCCCCTTAGAGGTCTGCCTGTCCTGCCTGGACTGGCCATATGTCCATCTGAGTGGACGTGAGCCCATCCCCTCCGAGGCCCTCCACGTCCTACCTGGACCAGACGTGGGTGTCCCTGGCTGGCGGACCCCTGTCCATACCCCCTGCCCCCACCCCCACCTCCACAAGGGCTGTCGTGTACACCATGTGGCCAGAGTGCAGGTTCCCCTCGGTGCCCTCCTCTGTGTGTGCCATCCGCAGGTCCTCACGCCGGCATCCAGCTGCTTCGTGATGCTCAGCACCTGCACACAGAGGTCGGTCACCTGTGCTGGGCACAGAGGGCGGCCCCCCGCTCAGGGGCTGGGCATGCACTGAGGATGCCCAATGAGGGCCACATCGTCCACTGTGAAATCAACAGTGTTGGTGCTGCCAGGGTTGAGGCCCTGCTTCTGGAACAGGGTCTCCAGGGTCACTGGTCACATGGAGCACACAGCCCGGGTCCAGATTGTGGTCTTGGGCGGGGGGGGTGTTCCTGCAGAGTCCAGCCTCATCCTCCTCTCAGGCAGTCCCTGGGTGGAAGCACCCTGTGGGTTCACCAGCCCAGGCTCCAAACACCCAAGCTGGACCCTTGGACATGAGGACACACAAGACCCATGGTATCAGAGTCATCCTATTATAACTTTCCCCCCTCCACAGTAATAGTCCCCCACTACAGTAAGGGTCCTCCTTGATTATGAATCCCCTCTCCACAGTAGGGCTTCCCTGGTGGCTCAGCTGGTAAAGATTCCGCCTGCATTGTGGGAGACCTGGCTTCAGTCCCTGGGTTGGGAAGATCCACTGGAGAAGGGAAAGGTTATGCACTCCAGTATTCTGGCCTAGAGAATTCCTTGGCCTGTCTAGAGTCAGACATGACTGATCAACTTTCACTTTCTCCACAGTGACATCCCCCCTACATGGTCATAGCCCTATTTATTGTTGTATCTCCCCTCTATCATATTAGTCAGCTCTCTACAGTAATGTTGCCCCTTGTACAAATAAAGTCCTACCTCTATGTAATCATCCCCCCTCTAGAATAATAGTCCTTCTCCCTGAAGAGCTCATCCTCCTGTAATAGTCCCCTTTCCTCTTCACAATAACCCTTCAGAATAAAATTCTCTTCTCTAATCCGAATAGTCAACGAGATGCAAGTAGAACACACAGCAAAACAGTATGTCAGAACCCCAAGCACTGCACCGTGGGGACCCCTGTGGATGTGTGTGCCCCGCCACATAGGGCTCCTTTGGTGTGTCTGTGTCACCATCCTGGGGACACCTGAGGGTGTGTGTCTGTTTTCCCCTCACAGAGGAGACCTCCCCATAATACAGGTCACCTGCCTCCTGGGTGTCCTTTCCACAACTCTCCACCTAGCACAGGTCACCTGCCCACTCCCGAGTCGTCCTGTCTCCACATCCCTGGACCTCTGTTCCATCAGAATCCGGGTCAGGGTGTCACAAGCGCTTCATCTTCCCATTTGCACTGGCCTGAGATGGTGGTGGGTTCACTGTGATGGGAGGAATAATGTCCCATTGCCTGTGGACACCAATCCTGTACTTGCAAGACACTCTCCCATCTCCCAGGCACATAGGTGTGGGTCACCTGTCCTCTCTTCCTTGTCTCTGAACCCCAGCTGTCTGCTTTCCCAGTGCAGATTCAGGAGTGTTCAGCAGTAGTGCCACCCAGCCACGAGGCCTCGGACAGCACCCCAGGGAGCAAGCCAGGTGCCCCTGCACACCCTGATGGCGCTTCCTCCTGTGAGTCTGCCGCGCCCCCTGAGTTCTCAGCCCACTCAGGTGAGCAGGTGGGGCGCGTGCCGGTGAGGTCAGGTTCTGCCCCCGCCGGCCCGCTGTGAGACACTGGAGGAGGCCCTGTGTGACCTCATGCAGTAGACTGATGTAGAGAACCCACCTGGGCCCAGGTGCCCCCAGGAGCAGGGGCCCACCTGGAGGGGACAGATGGCTGTCAAGCACAGCTCTTGCCTTGTGTAATTGCTTCCTCCTGGGAGATCCCCGGCTGCTGGAGTCCTTCTCAGGGCATCTGATGGGCAGAGAGCCAGGGCTGGAATATGGGCAAACCTCATTCCTGCTTGCATCAGGTGCCTGCAGCCTGGCCTTAAGAGCTCACACCCAGAGGAGGGAGCGAGCAGTAGGGCATCCACCAGAACCCGGGAGTCCTGCAGGACTGGGGTCCCTCTGCTCTGAGGGTCCCTTGGTGCCAGGGTCTCTCTGTTCTATGTCCCTCCAGGGCAGGGTCCCTCCATCCTGGGGGGCCTCTGTGCCGGGGTCTCAAGTGGTATGGCTGCCAAGGAGAAGTGGGCTGTGTGCGGGGTGGGGGACATGGATGGTGGTCTTTCAGGGGGTGTTGAAGGTCATTTGCTGCAGCAGCACCTAATTTAATCCTTGTAGAGGTGGATGGCAAGTGCCTGTGTGTAGCTGACAATATTCATATGAGTCTTTGCTTTTTCTTTTAATTTGGATTGGGTGGGGGTGCTGTGACTTCCTTGCCCATTTTTTCCCCATGTTTTATTCTCATATCTTTTTTTTCTGTCATGATTCTCTACAGAGAACACAGTACCATTTTCTGCTACTAGTTTATGTTAATGTTAGTTTTTTGCTTTTTCTTTTATTTTGGATGGAGAGAATCTATTATTTTCTTTCCCTTTTTTTTTTATCCTTATGTTTTCTTGTTTTTCCATTATGACTCCTTGTAGAGGATACAGTACATTTTCTGCTACAAATTTATATTTGGGCTGCCCTGGTGGTTCAGTTGGTAAAGAATCTGCTTGCAATGCTGGTGACATGGGTTCGATTCCTGGGTTGGGAAGACCTCCTGGAGAAGGGAATGGCAACCCACTCCAGTAATCTTGCCTGGATAATTCCATGGACAGAGGGGTCTGGTGGGCTACAGTCCACTGGATAGAAAAGAGTTGGAAACAAATGAACAACTTTCACTTTTCAATTTATGTTAAAGTTATTTTTTGCGTTTTCCTGTCTTATTTGTGTGGTGGACAGATGTTTCTTCCTTTCGTTCTCCCCGCTTGATTCCTTCTTGCCTTTCCTAGTACTGTTTCTGGGGGTGGGCACAGACTTTGTGGGTCTTGTGTGTTCTCATGTCCAAGGGTCCAACTTGGGTGTTTGGAGCCTGGGCTGGTGAACCCACAGGGCGCTTCCACCCAGGGACTGCCTGAGAGGAGGATGAGGCTGGACTCTGCAGGAACACCCCCCCCGCCCAAGACCACAATCTGGACCCGGGCTGTGTGCTCCATGTGACCAGTGACCCTGGAGACCCTGTTCCCAGAAGCAGGGCCTCAACCCCGGCAGCACCAACACTGTTGATTTCACAGTGGACGATGTGGCCCTCATTGGGCATCCTCAGTGCATGCCCAGCCCCTGAGCGGGGGGCCGCCCTCTGTGCCCAGCACAGGTGACCGACCTCTGTGTGCAGGTGCTGAGCATCACGAAGCAGCTGGATGCCGGCGTGAGGACCTGCGGATGGCGCACACAGAGGAGGGCACCGAGGGGAACCTGCACTCTGGCCATATGGTGTACACGACAGCCATTGTGGAGGTGGGGGTGGGGGCAGGGGGTATGGACGGGGGTCCACCAGCCAGGGACACCCACGTCTGGTTCAGGCAGGACAGGGAGGGCCTCAGAGGGGATGGGCTCATGTCCACTCAGATGGACATATGGCCAGTCCAGGCAGGAGAGGCAGACCTCTAAGGGGACAACACAGGTCCACTCCAGTTAGAAGATGCTGACCTCTAAGGGAATGGACACACATCCACTCAGATGGACACACGGTCACTTCAGGCAGGAGAAGCTGACCTTTAAGGGGACAACACAGGTCCACTCCCGTTAGAAGACACTGATCTCTAAGGGTACAGACACACATCCACTCCTGGCAGGAGAGGGCTGACCTCTGGCATCAGTCACTCAGAATTCCCAACCAACATGCATTTCTGAACCCACACCTGTACCCCAGGACTCTGGGGTGTCTCCCAGAATTTGGCTAAACCAGGTTCCTGACATGTCTTTTCCTGTGTCTACCAGTTTTGGGGTGTCCAGTCCATTCTCTCAGCTGCTGGACAAGTCACTTAATGTTTCACTCTGGCCTCGGCCCCCGGTGCCCCCACCACAGAACCTAATGACCCTTGGAGGTTCCGGCCTGGGCCTCACTGTGAATGTACCCTGCTGGCCTCCCACGCTCCCTGGAGTACAGACTTCACACAGTATTATAAGCACTGCTTTCTGCTGCTGTGCGCACACACACACACACACACATGCATATCCGTGCACACACAGACCCTGAACACATGCACACATGCGTGTGCACCTGTACCTACAGGAGCATGTACATACACACACAGAAGCACACACACACAGACCCCCCCAGAGCAATGCCACAGTTCCCCACTGCCACTCAGAAGAGGCTGGGTCCCTTGGGAGCAGGCGCCATGCTTTATGTCTTTGTGAGTCAGGCACCCCCAACCCGTCTGTAGAGGGGCTGTGCTGGGGGAAGTCCCCACCCACGCCCCTCTGTCTCTCAATACAAGGACCCTCTCCTCCACTCCCTCCCAGAACGCCCTCCTGGAGATCTCGGAGTGGCTAGAGAACCACCCCCAGGAGGTGGTTATCCTGGCATGCAGGAACTTCGACGGCATGATGGAGGACCTGCACGAGAACCTGATGGGCTGCATCAAGAACATCTTTGGGGACATGCTGTGTTTCCGTGGGGTGTGCAGGGGCCACAGGCTCCCCATGCTCTTGTCAGCGGGAGCACTAGGCTTCACTGTAATCTATCTGCTCGCTGTGTGAAGCTGATTCAGACTCCAGGTGATGCCACTCACGGAACTCCAGTAATCCTCCCACCACTGTCTCCACTCAAACACCCCAGTAACCAGCCCATCACTGGTCACAGGCACCCCCAATAATCCACCCTGCCCAGTCTCTATTCAGGCACTCCCAAAATCCATCAATCACGCCTCAAGTTGCCCCAGTAATCCACCTGCCATTTCCTATCAGAAATCCCAATAATCCACCCACCTCTGTTTCCACTCAGGTACCCCAATAATTGACCCATCACTGCTCAAGACACCCAAGTAATCTACCCACCACTGTCTCCACTCAAACACCCCAAATATCTACCAATCACTGCTCAAGACACCCCAATAACCCACCCATCACCTTCTCCACTCAGACACCCCAGTAATCTACCCACTAGTGTCTACTCAGACATGCCATTATTCCACCCATGACTATCTCTTCTCACAGAGAACCCAATAACCATTCCATCACTTCTCATAGATACCCCAATAATCCACACACTGCTGTAGCTTCTGGGACACCCCCAATACCTGATGCATTGTGTCACAAGGCACCCCAATAACCCCTGTGCACACATCTCATGGGCACCTGGATGATTCTCCCCACAGGAGGTGCCAACTCTGTGCCAGCCGTGGTCCCGGGGCCAGCAGGTCATCCTGTCATACAAGGACGAGGCATCCATGAGTCAGCATGCAGAACTGTGGCCCGGTATCCCCTACTGGTGGGGGAACCAGGTGAAGCACCTAGACCTCATCCACTACCTGGAGCACATGAAGAGCTGCAGCCACCCAGGTGAGTGCCGCCTTCATACCGGGACACCTAGTCACAGGCATGTCCTAGCACATGGGGCTGGCTTTGGGTTCAAGAGGAGAAATGGAACAGGACATATTAGGGGACATTATTCTGTTCAACACATGGTGAACAGGGCATGGACATTCTTGGGGATGTTACTGTGTCCACCACAGGGGGTCAGGATGTAGACAGGATGTGAACATCCGTGCAGACATTATTGTGTCCACCACACAGGGTCAGGACATGGACATCTCTGGGGTCACTGTCCAGCCCGCCTGCCCTCTGTAACAGGAGAAATTCATCAGTCAACACCCCTTTGAGTCCCTGCTGTCTGAACTTGGGTCTCTGTCGGACATCTGAATCTCTGACCACTGCAGAGGCCAGAGTCTGGGGGGCGATGGCACAGCTTGGTGACTTCATGGGCAGGTGACCCCATGGGTTATTTGTCACATGGGCAGGAGATGTGTGGGTTGGTGACCCTGTGGGTGGGTGACCATGTGGGTGGGTGACTGGTTTGAGCTCCTGCCTGCAGGGTGGGTTACCATGTGAGTTGCTGACCTGGTGAGTGGGTGACTGCATAGGCGGGTGATGGTGTGAGGGGGTAATCATGTGGACAGGTGACCATATGACCTCGCAGGTTAGTGACCCCATGGGTGGGTGACCACGTGGGTTGGTGGCCACGTGGAGGGATCAGCACATCAGGTAGTGACCCCGTGGGTGGGTGACCGACCATGTGAGTCGGTGACCACATGATCTGGCTTGTCACATGACTCTGTGGGTTAGTGACTGCACATGTAGGCGGCTGACCCCACAGCTGGCACCATGAACTGCAGCCCCTCTCTTGTCCCAGGCAGGCTGTTCATGGCCGGCATCAACCTCACGGAGAACCTGCAGCTTGTCCTCATCCACCCGGCCTGGTCCCTGGCTCTACTACCTTTGCCCATGGGTACGGGGCCAGTGCCTGGGGTCAGCTGCCAGCTATACCAACACCATCGCAGGCGACTTCATCTGGGCCATCGGGTTTGTTGGTGGTGTCATCAGGTTGAACCAGAAGCTGCTTCGGGGCTGACAAATGGCACGTGTCTGGAGCTGGGCATCACGGAGGCTGCGTCTCAGTCACGTCCTGTGATGTTACCAGCCTGAAATGGAAACCGCCTCGGGGCTGATGGATGACGCACTGAGGGGCTGGGCATTACGGAGGCCACTCCTCGTTCACATCCTGTGACGTCACTGGGCTGAACCGGAAGCTGCTTCAAGGCTGCCGGACGGCGCGTGGGTGGAGCTGGGTGTCACGGAGGCTGCGTCTCAGTCACGTCCTGTGCCGTCACCGGCCTAAACCGGTAGCCGCCTTGGTGCTGATGGACGGCGCGTTTAGGAGCTGGGCATTGCGGAGGCTATTCTCAGCCCTGTCCTACGGGGCTGGTCATCCGCCCGCCCGTCCACTGAACGATGGTGACTGCAGAGGTGTGGCTTGGTGGCAGGGTCCATGGTCTCCTCGGTCCTCCGTGTGTCTCTTGGCGAATGCAGAGTGTGAGGTGATGATTAAAGGTGAGTGCATGATTTATACAATCACATCCTCAGGGAGACACACCCGGTCCCTGGCTTCCCAGTAGGAGAGTCTGGGTTGTCCCCTCCCCCTGGCACCTGAGAGCAGCAGACGGTGATCCCCAGATCGGGAGGCGGGGGAGGCAGTATGGCAGTGGCTATATCCTTCCGTGAGTGCTTTACATTTCTCTTCTCTTCTTATCTATTTGTAAGGCCTCCTCAGACAACCACTTTGCCTCTTTGCAATTCTTTTTCTTGTGGATGCTTTTGATCACCACCTCCTGTACAATGTTGGGAACCTCCATTCATAGGTCTTCTGGTGCCGTGTGTGCCAGGCCCAACCCTTGAGTCTATTTGTCCTTTCCAATGTATACTCACAAGGGATTTGAATAAAGCAAAGAACCACAGGGACACAGTAGAATGGGAAAGACTAGGGATCTCTTCAGGAAAATTAGACATGCCAAGGGAACATTTCATGCAAAGACAGGCACAATAAAGCACAGAAACGTTATGGGCCTAACTAAAACAGAAGAGTTTAAGAAGAGGTAGCAAGAATACACAGAAGAACTGTAAATTTTAAAAAAAGATCTTATTATCCTGGATAACCACGATGGTGTGATGACTCACCTAGAGCCAGACATCCAGGAGTGCAAAGTCAAGTGGGCCTTAGGAAGCAGCAGTATGAACAAAACTAGTGGAGGTGATGAAATTCTAGCTAAGCTCTTTCAACTCCTAAAAGATGGTGCTGTTAAAGTGGTGCACTCAATAGGCCAGCCAGTTTGGAAAACTTGGCAGTGACCTCAGGACTGAGAAAGGTCAGTTTTCATTTCAATCCCAAAGAAGGGCAATGCCAAACAATGTTCAAACTACCACATGGCTGCACTCATTTCACATGCTAGCAAGGTAATGCTCGAAAACCTTCAAGCTATTCTTCAAAAGTATGTGACCCGAGAATTTCACAGACCCCACATTCAAACAGTTGATTCTAAATGCACAGTGATACCACAAAGGTGGTCAAGATAAAGATACACGATGTGATTTTATGTATGTCTAAGTCAGTGAAACAAAATATTCACTGCAAGATACATACTTTTTTAGCTTGAAAAATCTTATATTTGAATGTAAAACATCCTGCTGAAATTGAAAAATATGTTTTAAAGTGAAATTCATTCTTAATTGTCAATTACTTTGAGCCTATGGGAAAAAGGAAATAAAATTACATTCATTGGGACTGCTTCAGTTCAGTTCAGTCACTCAGTCGTGTCCAACTCTTTTCATTGGGTGCTGCTTAAATTTTCACAGACTTTTTTTCTTAAAAATTCCCTTACAGTTTTAACATCTTAATTAGATATAAAATGATCAATAGATTTTATGCTATGTTTTCTGGACATTTTCATTTCCTTTAACTTATGAATGTAACTAGAATGTTTTTCTATTGAGTGAGTATTAAAAATGACTCCTCTCTCTTGTGTGGAACACACTGTTTACTAGTGTTGGGAGACATTTTATTGCCTAAAACCTTTTATAATTCAGCTCTACAATCTAGGATTTTTGTTTGTTTGTTTTCCTTTGTTTAGGCTGAGAATTTTCTCATCTATTTTTAGTATCTTCAGAGTTTCTGTTAGGAATGTGTGTCTGCTGTTGTTTACTTGCACCGTCATGTCCAGCTCTTTGCCACCCCATGGACTGTGAGCCCACCAGTCTCTTCTGTTCATGGGGATTCTCCAGGCAAGAATGCTGGAGTGGGTTGCCATGCTCTCCTGCAGGGGATCTTCCTGACCCAGAGATGGAATTGACATCTGCTACAGCTCCTGCATTGCAGGCGGATTCTTTACCACTGAGTGAAACTGGATCTTGTATATGTGAAACCCACTTTAATTATGAAGGTTCATAATCAGTGAAAAACAAAGATGCAGAAGCCCAAAAAAGCATTTATCTTTAACCAATTAATAATAAGAATAAAAACCTTCATTTCAATTTGCCTTTGTTTATTTTTTCAATTAAATTTTCATTGAAGAATAATTACTTTCCAGAATTTTGTTGTTTTCTGTCAAACCTCAAGATAACAGTCTTTCTTAACTCATAGTTTCTCTTCAATATCATCTTATTCTGTGTAAATAACTTCTTTTAACATTTCTTACAGACAAGGTATCTGCTGAGAATGAATTCCCCAATGTTTTGTTCATATGAAAATATCTCCTTCTCCTTTGTTTTTGAAGGATAATATTCCTGGATGTAGAAATTAATTTCAGTAGTTTAAAAGAAAAAAAAAACGTTTGATTTATTGAAATGTTGTACCTGTACCATTAATTTACTAGTTAAGTTGTATAATTCATTGATTTGTAACTTATTCATAGGTTGAATAACCATAGCCACAGCCTCATTCTAGAATATTTTCATCACTCCAATTGGGAAATACTCTCCTGCTGGCAGAAATTTTCCATTTCCCCCTTCATCTGGGCCCTTGCATTCACTCCTCTATTTTTGGTCTTTAGAGAATTACCTAATCTGAGACATACGTGTTCACACGAATAGAATAATGCAGTACACAGCCTTTTGTTCCCAGCTTCTTTTAATTAACACGATCATTTCAGAGCTTTAGCATGTTATAGCTTATATAAGAACGCCATTCATTTGATGGCCAAATAATTTTGTATTGCATGTTTTATTTATTCGATCACCAGTTGATGGACATTTGAGTTTTTTCAATGTTGTTTTCCTTTTTAAAGTTTATTTCTTTTTAAAATTTATTTATTTTTAATTTAATAATTGTAAAATTTTAAATTTAATGGCCTTTTTTGCATCTATTTAGGTTATCATATGATTTTTAGCTTTCCTTTGGTTAATATGGTGTGTCACATTGATTGATTTGTGAATATTGAAGAATCCTTGCATCCCTGGAATAAAGCCAACTTGATCATGGTTTTTGATGTGTTGTTGAATTCTGTGTGCTAAAATTTTGCTGAGGATTTTTTGCATCTATGTTCATCAGTGATATTGGCCTGTAGTTTTCTTATTTGGTCTTTGTCTGGTTTTGGTATCAGGGTGATGGTAGTCTTGTAGAATAAGTTTGGAAGTGTTCCTTCCTCTGAAATATTTTTGAGAGAGTTTTAGAAGGATAGGCATTCACTCATCTCTGAATGTTTGATGGAATTCTCCTGTGAAGTCATCTGGTCCTGGGATTTTGTCTTTTGGGAATTTGTTGATCACAGCTTCGATTTGGAGCTTGTAATTGAGTGGTTCATAATTTTTATTTCTTCCTGTTTCAGTCTTGGAAGATTGAGCTTTTCTAAGCATCTGTCCATTTCTACCAGGTTATCTATTTTATTGCCATAGAGTTGTTCATAATAGTCTCTTATAATCCTTTGTGTTTCTGCATTTTCTGTTGTAATTCTCCCTTTTCATTTCTACGTTTGTTGATTTCATTCTTCTATGTTTCTTGATGAGTCTGGCTAAAGGTTTGTCAATTTTGTTTATCTTCTCAAAGAACCAACTTTTAGTTTGTTAACCTTTGCTATTGTTTCTTTCATTTATTTTTCATTTATTTCAGCTCAGATTTTTATGATTTCTTTCCATGTACTAATTTTGGCTATTTTTTTTGTTTTGTTTTGTTTTTCTTTATCAGTTGTTTTAGGAGTCAATTGAGCTTGTCTATTCAACGCTTTTCTTGTTTCTTGAGTTAGGATTGTATTGCTACAAACTTCCCTCTTAGAACTTCTTTTCCTGCATCCCATAGATTTTGAGTTGCCATGTTTTCATTGTCATTTTTTTCTAGAAAATTTTCGATTTCCATTTTGACTTCTTCAGCAACCTGTTGGTTATTTAGAAACGTGTTGTTTCATCTCCATGTGTTTGTGTTTCTTACAGTTTTCTTTTTTTCTCCTAATTGATACCTAGTCTCATAGTGTTGTGGTCAAGAAAGATGCTTGATACAATTTCAATTTTGTTCATTTTACTGAGGTTTAATTTGGGACCCAAGATGTGGTCTCTCCTGGAAAATGTTCCCTGTGCACTTGAGAAGAAGGTGTATTCTTCTCCATTTGGATGGCATGTCCTGAAGATATCAATGAGATTCATCTCATCTCATGTATCATTTAAGACATGTGTTTCTGCATTAATTTTATGTTTTGATGATCTGTCCATTGGTGTGAGTGGGGTGTTAAAGTCAACTATGATTTTTTTACTGTCAATTTCTCTTTTAATGTCTGTTAATGTTTGTCTTATGTATTGAGGTGCTCCTTTGTTGGGGGCATAGATGTTTACAATTGCCATGTCTTCATCTTGTATTGATCCCTTCATCACTATGTAGTGTCCTTCCTTATCTATTGTAATCTTCTTTAGCTTAAGGTCTGATATGAGGATTGCTATTCCATCTTTCTTTTGATTCCCATTTGCATGGCATATATGTTTCCATCCTGTCACTTTCAGTCTGTATGTGTCTTTAGGTCTGAAGTGGGGTTCTTATAGATAGCAGGTACATGGGTCTTTTTCTTTTAAATTAATGTTTTTATTTTAATTGGAGGCTACTTACTTTGCAGTATTGTGGTGGTTTTTGCCGTATATTGAGTTGAATCAGCCATAGGAGTACATGTCTTCCCCATCCTGAAACCCTTACTGCTTCTCTCCCCATCCCACCCCTCAGGGTTTCCCCAGTACAGCGGCTTTCAGTGCCCTATGTCATGCATCAAAGTTGGGACAGGTGATCTATTTCACATATCGTAATATACATGTTTCACTGCTAGTCTCTCAAATCATCTCACCCTGGCTTTCTCCAACAGTGTCCAAAAGTCTCTTCATTATATCTGTGTCTCTTTTACTGCCTTGCATATGTGGTCATCATTACCATCTTTCTAATTTCTATATATATGTGTTAATATACTTTATGGGTCTTTTTCCTTCTAACATACTTCACTCTTTATAATAGGCTCCAGTTTCATCCACCTCATTAGAAGTGATTCAGATACATTCTTTTTAATAGCTGAGTCATATGTATCATGGTTTTCTTTTCCATTTGTATGTTGAAGGACATCTAGGTTGCTTCCATATCCGAGCTATTGTAAACAGTGCTGCGATGAGCATTAGGGTACTCATGTCTTTTTCAGTGCTGGTTTCCTCAGTGTGTATGCCCAGCAGTGGGATCTCTGGGTTGTTTGGCAATTCTGTTTCCAGTTTTTTAAGGAATCCCCACACTGTTCTCCATAGGGCCATTCTAGTTTGCATTCCTACCAACGGTGTAAGAGGGTTCCCTTACTCTGCACCCTCTGCAGCATTTATTGTTTGTAGACTTCCTGATAGCAGCCATCCTGACCAGCGAGAAATGATCCCTCATGTGGTAATGATTTGCAGTTCTCTGATAATGAGTGATGCTGAGCATCTTTTCATGTGTTTGTTAGCCATTTGTATATCTTCTTTGGAGAAAAGTCTCTTCAGTTCTTTGTCCCATTTTTTTGATTGGGTCATTTATTTTTCTGGTGTGGAGCTGCTTGTATATTTTTGAGATTAATTCTTTGTCAGTTGCTTCATTTGCTATTATTTTCTCCCATTCTGAAGGCTGTCTTTTCACCTTTCTCATACTTTCCTTCGTTGTGCCCAAGCTTTTAAGTTTAATCAGGTCCAGATTGTTTAATTTTGCTTGTATTTCCATTACTCTGAGAGGTGTGTCATAGACGATCCTACAGTGATTTATGTAAGGGAGTGTTTTGAATATGTTCTCCTCTAGGAATTTTATAGTGTCTAGTACTGCATCTTTCGTCAATTTTGAGTTTATTTTTGTGTACAGTGTTAGAAAGTGTTCTAGTTCCCTTCTTTTACATTTGGTAGATCAGTTTTCCCATCACCACTTGTTAAAGAGATTGTCTTTTCTCCATTGTATTTTTTTGCATCCTTTGTTAAAGATACGGTGTCCATGGGTGTGTGGATTTATCTCTGAGCTTTCTGTTTTGTTCCATTGATCTATATTTCTGTCTTTGTGCCAGTACCATACTGTCCTGATGGCTGTAGCTTTGTAGTATAGTCTGAAGTCAGGCAGATTGATTCCTCCTCTTCCATTCTTCTTTCTCAAGATTGCTTTGGCTCTTCGAGGTTTTCTGTATTTCATTCCACATTGTGAAATTATTTGTTCTCATTCTGTGAAAAATACCATTGATAGCTTGATAGGGATTGCATTCAATCTACGAATGCCTTGGGTAGTATACTCATTATCACTATGTTGACTCTTCAGATCCATGAACAAGGTATATTTCACCATCTATTTGTGTCATCTTTGATTTCTTTCATCAGTGTTTTAACGTTTTCTATATATAGGTCTCTTGTTTCTTTAGGTAGTTTTATTCCTAAGTTTGTCATTCTTTTCACCGCAATGCTGAAAGGGATTGCTTCTTCATTTCCCTTTCTGTTTTCTCATTGTTAGTGTATCGAAATGCAAAGGATTTATGTGTATTAATTTTATATCCTGCAACTTTTCTGTATTCATTGATTAGCTCTAGTCATTTTCTGGTGGTGTCTTTAGGGCTTTCTGTGTAGAGGATCATGTTATCTGCAAACAGTGAGAGTTTTATTTCTTCTTTTCCAATTTGGATACCCTTTAATTTTTTTCTTCTCTCATTGCTATGGCTAAAGCTTCCAAAACTATGTTGAATAGTAGTGGTGAGAGTGGGCAATCTTGTGTTGTTCCTGACTTTTGGGATAATGCTTTAAAGTTTTCGCCTTTGAGGATAAAGTTTGCTGTGTTTTTATCATATTTGACTTTTATTATTTGAGTTGTGTTCTTTCTATGCCTCCTTTCTGGAGCGTTTTTTTATCATCAATGCATGTTGAATTTTGTCATAGGGTTTCTCTACATCTATGGAGATAATCATATGTTTTTTATCTTTCAGTTTGTTAATGCAATTTATCACATTGATTGATTTGCAAATATTGAAGAATCCTTGCATCCCTGGAATAAACCCACTTGGTCATGATGTCTGACCTTTTGAATATGTTGTTGGATTCTGTTTGCTAGAATTTGTTGAAGATTTTTCCTGTATGTTCATCAGTGATATTGGCCTGTAGTTTTCTTTTTTTGTGGCATCTTTGTCTGGTTTTGGGATTAGGGTGATGGGGGCCTCATGAAATGAGTTTGGGGGTTTACCATGTGCAATAATTTGGAAGAGTTTGAGTAGGATAGGTGTTAGCTCTTTAATTGTTTGGTGGAATTCACCTGTGAAGCGAACTGGTCCTGGGCTTTTGTTTGTCCAAAGATTTTCTATTACAGTTTCAATTTCCATGCTTTTGATGGGTCTGGTAAGATTTTCTGTTTCTTCCTGGTTCAGTTTTGGAAGGTTATACTTTTCTAAGATTTCGTCCACTTCTACCAAGTTGTCCATTTTATTTTCATATAGCTGCTGATAGTAGTCTCTTGTGATCCTTTGTATTTCTGTGTTGTCTGTTATGATTTCTCCATTTCCATTTCTAATTTTGTTGATTTGATTCTTCTCCCTTTTTTTTCCTGATGGATCTGGCTAGTGGATTGTCTATTTTATTTATCTTCTCAAAGAACCAGCTTTTAGTTTTGTTGATTTTTGCTATAGTATGGTTTTTTTTCATGTCTTTCTGCCCTGATTTTTATGATTTTTTTCTTTCTACTAACCCTGGGGTTCTTCATTTCTTCTTTCTCTAGTTGCTTTAGGTGTAAAGTTAGGTCATTTATTTGATGTTTCTCTTGTTTCTTGAGGTAAGCTCTTATTGCTACCAAATTTCCCCTTAGCACTACTTTACTGAATGGCATAGAAGTTGGGTTCTCGAGTTTGAATTTGCTTCTATGCATATTTTGATTTCTTTTTTTATTTCTTCTGTAATTTGTTGGTTATTCAGAAGCACGTTGTTTAGCCTCCATATGTTTTTAATAGTTTTTTTTCCTGATGTTGACATCTGATCTTACCTCACTGTGATCAGAAAAGATGCTCAAAATGATTTCGATTATTTTGAATTTACCAAGGCTAGATTCATGGCCCAGAATGTGATCTATTCTGGAGAATGTTCCATGTGCACTTGAGAGAAAGGTGATTTTCATCGTTTTGGGGTGAAATGTCCTATAGATATCAATTAGGTCTAACTGGTCCATTGTATCATTTAAATTTGTGTTTCCTTGCTAATTTTCTGTTTGGTTGATCTATCCATAGGTGTGAATGGCATATTAAAGTCTTCTATTGTTATTGTGTTACTGTTAATTTCCCCTTTCCTGATTGTTAGCATTTGCATTATGAATATTGAGCTTCTCCTATGTTGGGTACGTATATATATACTGGGTTTGATCCTTTGATTCTTATGTAGTGTCCTTTGTCTCTTTACACAGCCTTTCTTTCAAAGTCTATTTTATCTGATATGAGTATTGATACTCCTGCTTTCTTTTGGTCTCCATTTGCATGACATACCTTTTTCCAAACCTTTGTGTTCACTATGTATGTGTCCCTTGGTATGAGGTGGGTCCCTTGTAGATAGCATGTGTAGGGGTCTGCTTTTGTAACGATTTTACAATACTTCCTTTGTCGTGTAGCTATCCATTTGCCGATGCCTCTGTCCAGTCATCAATTGACTTTTTCCTTGGTGCATTTTCTGGTAAATTGCAGACATCAGTATGTCTCTCTGTAAGTATTTCAGCAAGCCTGCCATTTAGTAGTAAGCCATGTTTGTTTACAGCAATGTTCTTTGGATATAAACTTTCCATACAATGAAATATACCAATCTTTTTTTTTCCAGTCATGCTGCTTTTTAATTGAAGTATAGTTGATTTACAATGTTGTATTCAGCTCAGTTCAGTTCAGTTGCTCACTCATGACTGACTCTTTGCGGCCCAGTGAACCGCAGCATGCTGGGCCTCCCTGTCCATCACCAACTCCCAGAGTTTACCCAAACTCAGGTCCATTGAGTTGGTGATGCCTTCCAACCGTCTCATCCTGTGTCGTCCGCTTCTCCTCCTGAACTCAATCTTTCCCAGCATCAGTGTCTCTACAAAGGAGTGAGCTCTTCGCATTAGGTGGCCAAAGTGTTGGAGTTTCAGTTTCAACATCAGTCCTTCCAATGAACACCCAGGACTGATCTCCCTTAGGATGGACTGGTTGGATCTCCTTGCAGTCCAAGGGACTCTCAAGAGTCTTCTCCAGCACCACAGTTTAAAAGCACCAATTCTTCAGGGTTCACCTTTCTTTATAGTCCAAATCTAACATCCATATGTGACTACTGGAAAAACCATAGCCTTGACTAGATGAACCTTTGTTGACAATGTAATGTCTCTGCTTTTTAATATGCTGTCAAGGTTGGTCATAACCTTTCTTCCAAGGAGTAAGCGTCTTTTAATGTCATGGCTGTAGTGACCCTCTGCAGTGATTTTGGAGCCCCCAAAAATAAAGTCAGCCACTGTTTCCCCATGTATTTGCCATGAAGTAATGGGACCAGATGCCATGATCTTAGTTTTCTGAATGTTGAACTTTAAGCCAACTTTTCACTCTCCTCTTTCAGTTTCATCAAGAGGCTCTTTAGCTCTTCTTCACGTTCTGCCATAAGGGTGGTGTCATCTGCATATCTGGGTTTATTGATATTTCTCCCGGCAGTCTTGATTCCAGATTGTGCTCATTCCAGCCTAGCGTTTCTCCTGATGTACTCTGCATATAAGTTAAAAAAGCAAGGTGACAATATACAGCCTTAACGTACTCTTTTCCCTATTTGGAACAAGTCTGTTGTTCCATGTCCAGTTCTACCTGTTGCTTCCTGACATGCATACAGGTTTCTCAAGAGGCAGGTCAGGTGGTCTGGTATTCCCATCTCTTTCAGAATTTTCCACACTTTATTGACATCCACATAGTCAAAGGCCTTGCCATAGTCAGTAAAGCAGAAATAGATGTTTTTCTGGAACTCTGTTGATTTTTCGAGGATCCAGTGGGTATTGGCAATTTGATCTCTGGTTCCTCTGCCTTTTCTAAAACCAGCTTGGACATCTGGAATTTCACAGTTCAAGTATTGCTGAATCCTGACTTGGAGAATTTTGAGCATTACTTTACTAGCGTGTGAGATGAGTGCAATTGTGTGGTAGTTTAAGCATTCTTTGGCATTGCCTTTCTTTGGGATTGGAATGAAAACTGGCCTTTTCCAGTCCTATGGCCACTGCTGAGTTTTCTCAATTTGCTGACATATTGAGTGCAACACTTTCACAGCATCATCTTTTAGGATTTGAAATAGCTCAATTGGAATTCCATCGCCTCCTCTAACTTTGTTCATAGTGCTGCTTCCTATGGCCCACTTGACTTCAGATTCCAGGATGCCTGGCTCTAGGTGAATGATCACACCATTGTGATTATCTGGGTTGTGAAGATCTTTTTTGTAGAGTCCTTCTGTGTACTCTTGCCATCTCTTCTTAATATTTTCTGCTTCTGTTAGGTCCATACCATTTCTGTCCTTTATTGACCCCAATTTGCATGAAATATTCCTTTGGTATCTCTCATTTTCTTGACAAGATCTCTAGTCTTTCCCATTCTATTGTTTTCTTCTATTTCTTTGCATTGACTGCTGAGGAAGGCTTTGTTATCGCTCCTTGCTATTCTTTGGAACTCTGAATTCAAATGGATGTATCTTTCCTTTTCTCCTTTGCTTTTAGCTTCTCTTCTTTTCACAGCTATTTGTAAGGCCTCCTCAGACAGCCCTTTTGCTTTTTTGCAAATCTTTTTCTTGGGGATGGTCTTGCTCCCTGTCTCCTATACAGTGTCATGAACCTCCATCAATAGTTCATCAGGCACTCTGTCTATCAGATCTAGTCCCTTAAATCTATTTCTCATTTCCACTGTATAATCATAAAGGATTTGATTTAGGTCATACCTGAATGGTCTAGTGGTTTTCCCCACTTTCTTCAATTTAAGTCTGAATTTGGCAGTAAGGAGTTCATTATTGTTCATCACATTATTGGCTGTGATCCGGTCATGTTTTTGCTGATTGTATAGATCTTCTCCATCTTTGGCTGCAAAGAACACAATCAGTCTGATTTCGGTGTTGAACATATGGTGATGTCCTTGAGTAGAGTCTTCTCTTGTGTTGTTGGAAGAGGGTGTTTGCATGACCAATGCGTTCTCTTGGCAAAATTCTATTAGCATTTGCCCTGCTTCATGCTGTACTCCAAGGCCAAATTTGCCTGTTACTCCAGGTGTTTCTTGATGTCCTACTGTGGCATTCCAGTCCCCTATCATGAAAAGGACATCTCTTTGGGGTGTTAGTTCTAAAAGGTCTTGCAGGTCTTCATAGTGCCATTCAACTTCAGCTTCTTCAGTGTTACTTGTAGGGGCATAGACTTGGATTACTGTGATGTTGAATGGTTTGCCTTGAAAACGAAGAGAGATCATTCTGTCATTTCTGAGATTGCATCCCAGTACTGAATTTCAGAGTCTTTTGTTGCCTACGATGTCTACTTCATTTCTTCTAAGGGATTCTTGCCCACAGTGGTAGATTTAATGGTCACCTGAGTTAAATTCATCCATTCCAGTCCATCTGTGTTCACTCTTGCCATTTCATTTGACCACTTCCAATTTGCCTTGATTCATGGACCTAACATACCAGGTTCCTATGCAATATTTCTGTTTGCAGCATCAAACCGTGCTTCTATCACCAGTCCCATCCACTCCTATGTGTTGTTTTTGCTTTGGCTACATCTGTTCATTCTTTCTGGAGTTATTTCTCCACTGATCTCCAGTAGTATATTGGGCACCTGCCGACCTGGGGAGTTCATCTTTCACTGTCCTATATTTTTGCCTTTTCATACTGTTTCTGGGATTCTCAATGCAAGAATACTGAAGTGGTTTGCCATTTCCCTTCTTCTTTACAGCAAAGTGATTCAGTTAAACACATATATTGTATATATACATTGTGTGTGTATACATACATATATATATATGCATTCTTTTATTTCATCTTTAATTTTTGTATTTCTTTTGACTACACTTTAACCATGTGGGTTTAGTTCCCTAACCAGGAATTGAACAGGCATGCCCTTCAGTGGAAGTGTGGAGTCGTAACCACTGAACTGCCAGGGATGTCCCATATATATTCTTTTCCATCATGATTTATCATAGGATACTGAATATAGTTCTCTGTCCTCTACAGTAGGAACTTGTCAATCCATTCCATATACTCTAGTCTATATCTCTTAACCCCAATCTCATACTCCATTGCTCCCCCAATTCTCTCAGCCTTGGAAGCCACACGTCTGTTCTCTATGTCCACAAGTGTGTTTCTGTTTCATACATGTGCTCATTTGTGCTATATCTCTTTTTTTGGTTTATTTTTATTAGTTGGGGGCTAAATACTTTATAATATTGTAGCGGTTTTTGCCGTACACTGACATGAATCAGCCATGGGTTTACATGTGTTTCCCATCCTGAACATCCCTCCTACCTCCCTCCCCATCCCATCCCTCCGGGTCATCCCAGTGCACCAGCCCTGAGCACTTGTCTCATGCATCCAACCTGGACTGGCGATCTGTTTCACACTTGATAATATACATGCTTCAATGCTATTCTCTCAGATCATCCCACCCTCGCCTTCTCTCATAGAGTCCAAAAGTCTGTTCTATACATCTGTGTCTCTTTTTCTGTCTTGCATATAGGGTTATCGTTACCATCTTTCTAAATTCCATATATATGTGTTAGTATACTGTATTGGTGTTTATCTTTCTGGCTTCCTTCACTCTGTGTTATATCTTAGATTCCACATTTAAGCAATATCATTTGTTGTTTGTCTTTCTCTGTGTGCCTCACTTCAGCTAGTATGATCATCTCTCGGTCCATGCGTGTTGACTCAAATGGCCTTATTGTTGTAGCTGTACAGATTCTTGTACCCTTTTAACCACACATAGAGGTATTCATCTGTGGTTCTTTTCCCGGATATATTATGAAAACTTGTGTAGTACACCACTCGTGGAATAGCACGTCCATTTTGAAGCTGTATTAGCATTTTATATGTTTTTGTCAGTCAGTTCAGTTCAGTCGGTCAGTCGTGTCTGACTCTTTGCGAGCACATGCACTGTAGGACACCAGGCTTCCCTATCCATCACCAACTCCTGGGGCCTGCTCAAACTCATGTCCATCGAGTGGGTGATGCCATCCAAACCTCTCATCCTCTGGTGTGCCCCTCACCTTCTGCCTTCAATCTTTCCCAGCATTAGGGAGTTTTCAAATGAGTCAGTTCTTCCCATCAGTTGGCCAAATTATTGGAGTTTCAGCTCAGCATCAGTCCTTCCAATGAATATTCAGGACTGAGTTCCTTTAGGATTGACTTGTTTGATTTCCTTACAGCCCAAGGGAGTCCCCAGAGCATATGTGGGTATGAATAAACATTTACTGTGCTTATGCTGGCCTCTCGTGGAGAAAGAGAAGATTGCTTATGAATGTAATTTATAAAATCCAGATGTGTTCTCTCAAATGTATATGTGAGTCCAGTTCAGTCGCTCAGTGTGTCTGACTCTTTGTGACCCCATGGACTGCAGCACGCCAGGCTTCCCTACCCATCACCTCTCCTGGAGCTTACTGAAACTCATGTCCATTAAGTCGGTGATGACACCCAACCATCCCATTCTCTGTCGTCCACTTCACCTCCTGCCTTCAGTCTTTCCCAACATCAGGGACTTTTGCAATGAGTCAGCTCTTCACATCAGCTGGCCAAAGTATGTGGGTGTGAATAATTATTTACTGTACCTTTGCTGCCCTGTGGTGGAGAAATAGAAGAATGGTTATGAATGCAGTTCATAAAATCCGGATGTTCTCACATATGTATATGTGGGTATGAATAAATATTTACTGTGCATATGATGCCCTCTCGAGGATAAACAAAAATGCTAATGAATGTAATTTACAAAATCCAAGGTATTCACTCATATGTATATGTGTGTATGAATGCATATTTTCTGTGCTTATGCTGACATCTCATGGAGTAATAGAAGAATGCTTTGGAATGTAATGTATAAAATCCAGATGTATTCTCTCATAAGTACATGTGGGTATGAATAAACATATACTGTGCTTATTCTGCCCTCTCGTGGAGAAATAGAAGAGTGCTTATGAATGCAATTTATAAAAACCAGATGTTTTCTTTACATGTTGGAAATGATACTGTATAACATTTAAAAAAATTAATACATGCTCATAACAGAAAATGTGAAGTTGCTAGAAAAATACAAAGACAGAAAAAAATCACCCATGATTTCATATAGCATTGCCTCAGAATTCTGAGTTCCTGGGAAGGGGAGATAAAAAGATGAGGTGCACTAGTTCTTTTAGTATAAAATCATCTTTTCTGCTATTTGAATGCTAACGTAGAACTTGGTTCTGATACATGATTCTTGCTTTGTTTACTTATCTTTAAGCTTCTATTTTTACAAATGCCTAGTAATTTGACCCCCTGTTTAGAGACTCTTTGTTGCAAGGAGGTTTTTTGTGTGTGTGTGTGTCTTATTGCTATGACTAAAAAATGTTGCAAGTCGTGGCTATGGAAAATAATGTTGCGATGAACATTGGGGTGCATGTACCTTTTGGAAATAAGGTTTTCTCCAGGAATATGCACAAGAGAGGGGTTGCTAGGTCATATGGTAATTCCGTTTAACTTTGAAAGGAGCTGCCATACTGTTCACCATATTGGGTGTGCCAATTTACATGCCCACTGACAGTGCAAGAGGGTTCCCTTTTCTCCCCACTCTCCCTAGATTTATTCTTTGTAGAATTTTTGATGATAGCTATTCAGACTGGTGTGAAGTAATACCTCATTGTAGTTTTGATTTGCATTTCTCTAATAATTACTGATGTTGAGCCTCTTTTCATGTGTTTTATCTTAATCTGAATGTCTTCTTTGGCGAAATGTCTGTTTAGATCTGCCTGTTTTTTGAGTGTTTTTTTTTTTTTTTATACTTGGCTACATGAGCTGTTTTTCTGTTTTGGAGAATACTGCCTTGATAACTAATGGGAACTACCTCTGTAGCACAGGTAAGTGTCCTCAATGATCTGTGGTGACCTAAATGCAAAGGAAATTCAAAAAATAGGGCATATATACACACACAAACACACAGCTGATTTAGATTGCTGTCCAGCAGAAAGTAACAGGACCTTGTAAAGCAACTGCATGTGTACATACTGTAGGCTCCATTTATAGGAAGTTCTAGATGAGGCAAAAGCAATCTCTACTAATGGAACTGAGAAGAGGGCTTTCATGTGGGAAGGGCAGTGTGGGCAAGGGTACCAAAGAGCTTTTCTAGGATGCTGAGAAAAAATTGCACTGAGCATCATATAATCTTGGTGAAATTGCATAAATATTTCTGCAGTGTAAATTCCAAACAGGGTCTTGCTAAGTGGCTCCATGTATTTATAAATTTACTAGATAGTGTCAAATTATCCTTCAGAAAGTTGCATCACACTATGCTTTCACAACACTGCATGAGCACTCATTTTCCAATCCCTCATCCTCAATTTGGAGGAAACATTTGGGACCTTTCAACTTTCTCATTGAACTTTGGCAAGTTGCATGGTGAGAAATCATATTCCATTATTGTTTTGGCTTGTATTTCTTTTATTTCTAATTAGTTTCAACATTTTCTCCTGTTTTTTGGTAATTTTTCTTTTTTTTCTTTTGAGTAATTTGTATTTGTTTGTACTGAATGTTTACTTCCTGGTTGTCTCCTATTGGATTTTTCATCTTCTTTTCTTATTTTGACTTTTTAACTCTGCATAAATTAGGTACATGAGCCCTCTGTCCAATATCTTCCAAATATATCTCAATTCTCTTTTTATAATTCCTTGTTTATTATTTATTTACAGGAATTTTACTATACAGTGTAAATTTTCCCTTTTTAGCTTCTGGACAAAGATCACTTAAATTAAGAAACTTAAGTAACTGAGAGAACTCCAGGGTGCTAGAGGGTGTACACTAAAAGAATTACGGGGTAGCAGGCAACTCACTCTGAGTTCACCTGTGTGCCTTTCCACATGTACTTTTCAATAAACTATTTACTTTGCACTGAAATATACATACATAGAGAGAGAGAAAAGTAAGTGAAGGCGGGTAGTGCCATGATGGGCCAAGATGAAGCCAGGACGGGGTGGAGCTGCACCTGGGACTCCAAACAGATGAGTCAGCCATAGGCTTGGTCAGCCCTGTGAAGCCAACAGGGACGCATCTCTGGAGCTGTGACTGGAGGACTCAGGAGCCCCAGCACGTGCTCAGAGCCAAGGTCACGAGGAGGGAAGCACAAGCAGGGTGATGATGCTGCCCAGTTAGCCTGTCTCCCTTGGGCCAGAGGGAAGGTGATGCTACTTTTATTATGGAAAATGTAGTCTGTGGCTATTGGGAAAAGAACTTGGTCAGTGTGAAAAAGTAAGCAAAAACCATGATTCCTTTCACCACAGTCCATATTCGACCCCATTTCCTCCCCATTATGTTTCAGCCCATATTTTTAAAGTTGGAATTATACTTCATGTGCATTTTGGTTTTCATTGTTCTTTGCTCTGTACTTTCCCGAATATTTTATTATAAAAATTTCCAAACGTTCCACAAAGTTGAAAATTTTTTCTAGCTAATACAAAAGGACTTCCCACCTCGATTCTACTGTAACCATTTTATGGTACTTCCTTTGTCATGTAATTATCCATGTGTCCATCCCTCTATCCATCCATGAATCCCTCTTATTCCCTGGTGCATTTTGTGATAAATTGCAGATAGCAGTATGCATCTCCGTAAGTATTTTAGCAAGCCTGCCATTCAGTAATGAGCTATGTTTGTTTACAGTAGTTTTCTTTGAAATACAAACTTTACGTACAGTGAAATACCCCCATCTTTTTTCCAGTCTTGTTAGTTTTTATTTGAAGTACAGTTGATTTACAGTGTTGTGTGAATTATTGCTTTACAACAAAGTGATTCATTTATACACATATATGTCTTATTTAGATTGTGTGTATATATACATGTATGTATTCATTTATTTATTCTTTTTTTTATGGCTACAATGTGCAGCATGTGGGATTAGTTCCTTGACCAGGAATTGAACCTGCATCCCCTGCAGTGGAAGTGTGGGGTCTTAGCCACTGGACCACCAGGGACGTCCTATATATATTCTTTTCCTTTATGATTTATCATCGGATACTGAATATAGTTCTCTATTCTCTACAGTAGGAACTAATCTGTCCATTCCATATACTCTAGTTTATATGTATAGTCCCCAGTCTCTTACTCCATCCCTCCACCAATTCTCTCTGCCTTGGAAGCCACAAGTCTGTTCTCTATGTCCATTAGTGTGTTTCTGTTTCATACATATGTTCATTTATATCGCATCTTAGATTCCACATTTAAGTGATATCATTTGGTATTTGTCTTTCTCTGTGTGCCTCAGTTCACTTCATATAATCATCTTTCGCCCCATTCATAGTGACTCAAATGGTCTTATTGTAATTGTACACATTCATGTATCCTTTTAACCATATATAGAGGTATTCATCTGAGGTTATTTTCACGAATATATTATAAGTTAAATAAGCAGGGTGACAATATACAGCCTTGATGTACTCCTTTCCCAATTTGCAACCAGTCTGTTGTTCCATGTCCCGTTCTAATTGTTGCTTTTTGACCTACATACAGATTGTTGTGATGCACACAGTCAAAGGCTTTGGTGTTGTCAATAAACAAAAGTAGATGTTTTCCTGGAACTCTTGCTTTTTCCATGGTACAGCAGCTGTTGGCAATTTGATCTCTGGTTCCTCTGCCTTTTCTATATCAAGCTTGAACATCTGGAAGTTCATAGTTCTCGTACTGTTGAAGTGTGTCTTGGAGAATTTTGAGCATTACTTTGCTAGCGTGTGAGATGAGTGCAATTGTGTGGTAGCTTGAACAGTCTTTGGCATTGCCTTTCTTTGGGATTGGAATGAAAGCTGACCTTTTCCCCTCCTGTGGGCACTGCTGAGTTTCCCAGATATGCGGGCATATTGAGGGCAACATTTCCACAGCATCATCTTTTAGGATTTGAAAGAGCTCAACTGGAATTCCATCACCTCCACTAACTTTGTTCGTAGTGATGCATCCTAAGGCCCACTTGACTTCACAGTCCAGGGTATCTGGCTCTAGGAGAGTGATCACACCATCGTGTTTATCTGGGTCATGAAGATCTTTCTTCTGTAGTTCTTCTGTGTATTCTTGCCGCCTCTTCTTAATATCTTCTGCTTCTGTTAGTCCATCCCTTTTCTGTCTTTTATTGTGCTCATCTTTGCATGAAATGCTCCCTTGGTATCTCACATTTTCTTGAAAAGATCTCTAGTCTTTCCCATTCTATTGTTTTCCTCTATTTCTTTGCATTGATCGCTGAGGAAGGGTTTCTTATCTCTCCCTGCTATTCTTTGGAATTCTGCATTCAAATGGGTTTACCTTTCCTTTTCTCCTTTGACTTTAGCTTCTCTTCTTTTCTCAGCTATTTGTAAGGCCTCCCTAGAGAACCATTTTGCCTATTCACATTTGTTTTTCTTGGGTTTGGTCTTGATCACTGCCTCCTGTGTAATGTCACAAACCTCATTAGTTGTCGAGGCATTATTCTCCAAATTATACAAAGGGCTTATGTAGGCCAGTATCCAAAAAAAAAAAAAAAAAAAAAAAACTCAATAAAAATTGGGCAGATCTAAACAGACATTTCTCCAAAGAAGACATACAAGTGGCCAAAAAACACATGAAAAGATGCTCAACATCACTAATTATTAGAGAAATGCACATCAAAGACGGGGTAGAAGGGGATGACAGAGGATGAGATGGGTGGATGGCATCACAAACTCAATGGACATGAGTTGCTAGATCACAGAAAGGGTGTGTGTAGGTATGATGTTATTCTTTTACTCAAGATAATGAGGTAAAGTCTCCCTGAAAGATGGCAATTAAGCAGAGATCTGGAGGAAGTGAGGGAGCAGGCTGTAGTGTTACCTAAGGGAAGAGCATTCCAAGCAGAAGGAACAATAAAGACACCACTTTAATGTCCTGGCAGGGAAATCCACCTGACATGCTTCTGAATGTCAAGGAGTCCTGTGATACTCTGGGTTTGGGATGTTTCACTGGGCTTAGGACTCATTGAAAGGGGTCTGGTGATGCTGTCTCTGTTTCTCTGACAACTTGTGGTCATCCAAATTTCACAGATGAAGGACTCAAGGCTCCAACATGTGCTCTGCCCAGTCTCTCCTAGCTATACCTGAAATTAGGAGTGAAACCTTCTGGTATGATGAGAGACAGAGAGCTTGAGTATACCAGCTGCAGGGATGATAGCCTCCATGCTGAATGTCAGTCAGCCAGTGGATATCAGTTTAATGTGGGAATCGTGCCTCATAATCATGCTACTCTTGATGGAGGGCAGGACTTAAGAAGGCGAAAGCAATTGGGGCAAAGGAGGGAGGCAGGACGGGGAAGCTGGAGGACAATGAGAAAATAAAAGCCAATGGCTTCATCACATTGCTTGGATTTGGCTCAAATACCGTGAGTGACTGACTGTATTAGAATATATTCAACTTTTCTCTGTCCCTACCCACTTTTCCCCTCCCTTTCTCTTTTGTGCCAGGGGTACCACATGGGCCTGGAGATTTCTGCACATTTTTCAACTACAAGCTCGGTTTTTAAACAGATTATCAATTTCTTTTTTGCTCAACGTAGTTAGTTAGTTCCTTTCACCAAAATTGCCAGATGTAGTTATGTAGAATCAGTCATAGAATCCTTTTAATCTCTGTGGGATCTAAAACCTATTTTACTCCCAATATTTGTAAGTGTTGTCTTTAGCTTTCTTGCCTTTTTTGGTCTATATGAATAGAAGTTTATGAATTTGTATTGAACTTTTGACAGAGCCACCTTTGGGTTTTGTTGATAATCTCTAATTTTTTTTCTAATATCTGTTCTGATCACTATTTCCCTTATTTTGCTGACAGTCTCGGTACTAAAGGGGTTTCATAAAGTCCTTGAGAGTTTCCCAAGCACAGTGAAAACTCACAGATTCTAGGGCACTCTTGTAGCTGTGAGATTCTCTGAGTGAAGATCGTGAAATCTGCAGTTTTTTCTTTCTTTTTTTTAGAATCCCTCAGTTCTGATTGACAAGGACAACTTGTCTGGGCACTTCCAGAGCAGAGGAATGGTCTTATGTTGCCTACTTCCATGTTCTGTCTCCACTGGGAGCTTGTGTAGGTGACAGGGGTTTACTGCCTTCTCTGGTGCACAAACCCACAACCTCCAGTCTAGCAGACTCACTGCCATTCTGTCTGCTGACCTCAGGAGGCTCTCAGACCATCGTTTCTACAAAACATCCTGATTCCAGTCTTGCCAAGCCTATGTCTGAAAGATTTCTGAAGAAATCAGATTTCTATTTAGTGTGCCTTTCCATAATGTGAAATATATTTGTGTTATATGGTAGCTGTTATTCTACATATTTTGCCATAGCCGTTGGATCTTAACCTTGACTGAATAAATACAAGCACACAATGTTCCACAATGCGTCCAGAACAGTGGCTCCCTTACTGCTGGGCGACACTGAGCAAGTTACTTAGCATCTCTGTGCCTCATTCCTCCATTAGCCCCATGGAAACACTAGCTTGGAGTAAAGTTAACTACTTCATGGGGCAGTATAGAACACTGACCATGTTAAGACATGGGAAATCATCAGAACAATATTTGACATATGGTACATTCCAGTCAATTCTAGCTGCTGTTATTACTATTGTTAATATTATTGCTGTTCCACATTTCCCTGTTCCATGGACGCAGTGTCAGCAGCACCTTTGACTCACCGCATGCACCTAGCACTGTCAATTCAGCCCTTCAGGGCCTCAAGAACAGAGTGTATTAGGCATGGGGGAACGGGGGAAGGATTTTTCTTTTTCAGCATAATGAGTATTCGCCTCTTCTTATGGGGATATTGTGAAGCCTAAATGCAACACTGAGGTTTCATTGTGTGCTCGTATGGAAATGTTTAGTGCATATTCTCTGTGAAGTTACAGGTCTAATGACCCCTTCACATGATCTGTATAATGACAGGAAATAAGTGGGCATGGGACAGTAATAGAACATGAGTATATAAAGTTTTAAAAACCTTGTAGAGGGATATTTAAAGGCCAAGAAACCTCATAACATGGTTTTTTTATTTTTATTTTTTGCCATTATTTCTATCAAGTATAATTCTCCTGTATCAAATTCTGAAAATCTGAATCTGATGAAGATATGAAAATGTTCATAGTCAAACTTTCACCAATAATGCTTTATTTCTTGTGTAGTTTTCACACAACCAGTTTTAGTGTGTTTCTGATTTCTTCCACTAATATTCATGATTTTTTTAATCCAAGGGTGATGGTATGGATATTTTCTGAGGTAAATCATGAGATTTTCAGCCATGTTTTTGGATGTAGAGTCTGAGGATGGGGCACAGGTGAGAGAGAGTGGAGTTTGGCTGGGAGGGGGAAAGGGTGGGGACAGGGACAAGGGAATGTGAGTACAAACAGAAACGGAAGTGAAGAGAGGCAAGGAGATAAGCTCACCCTTCTGAACCGTGGTTAGCTCTCCATGTGTACACGTATAATAAAATCTTTGAGTACTCAGAGCAACACGATGAGGTTAAGCATTTTGACTGCTGTCATCCTTCTCAGCAGCTGGGGAAGCAGAAACACAGAGCGGTTAACAAGTGAATGAATTTGCCCAAAGTCACCTTCCTGGCAAGAGCTGAATCAGATTGGTGCCCAGGCCGGAGAGAAACAGAGACGTGTTGTATCTGACTCCCAATCTGGAATACAGTGTGGTGTCTAGTGTCCTCTGGATCAAAAGACAGATCAACATGTCCATCTGCAGGAAACTTTACTGTGTATGAATCTGTGTATGGATTGAACACAGTGTCTCCTAAGTGAATGAAAGACCATGGGGTTTCATGTCAACATGCACACATCACAGAGAAGAGGTACTGGTCCAAATGAAGGCCTCAACATGTGTTTCCTGTGACCAACATTAGTGGAGCACGCGCATTATTATGGAAAGTAGCATAAGCATTGTATAATGATAAACAGAACAGCAGAGACAGTATCATGAACACACTAACTCCCCTATCTCATACTTTTTAAAAATGAAGAGAACAGAACCTGGAAGGCAATAGACCACTTACTAAGTTTTTTTCTCTCAACTGTGACATTGTAAATAATTTCCAAATAATGATTTTTTAGCTTTTTAAAAAATATTTTTTCATTGATTGATTCTTATTTACACTATTGGTTTGATTTCTGTCATACATCAACCTGAATTAACCATAGGTGTAGGTGTCCATATGTCCCCTCCCTCTTGAATCCCTCCCACTTCCCGCTCATTCCCACCCCTCTAGGTTATTACAGAGCCCCCATTTGAGTTCTCTGAGCCATCCAGCAAATTCCCATTGGCTCTCTACTTACATATGTTAGTGTATATGCATCCATGCTACTCTCTTTCCATTGATCTCACCCTCTCCCTCTTCTCCCCCACATTTGTGCCTAAGTCTGTTCTCTATATCTGCATCTCCATTGTTGCTCTGCAAACAGGTTTATCAGTACCATCCTTCCATAGATTCCACATATGTGTGCTAATGTATATTTGTTTTTCTCATTGTGACTTACTTCACTCTGTATAATAGGCTCTGGGTTCATCCACCTTCTTAGAACTGACTCAGATGCATTCCTGTTTTACTATGGCTGAGTAGTATTTCATTGTATATATACACCAAAGCTTCTTTCTCTATTTTTCTGTCAATGGACATCTAGCTTACTTCCATGTCTTGGCTGTTGTCAATAGTGCTGCAGTGAACACTGGGGTGCGTGTGTCTTTTTAGCTTTGGATTTTGAAGGATGTATGCCTAATAGTGGGATTGATGGGTCATATGGTGGTTTTATTCCTAGTTTTTTGAGGAATTGCCATACTGCCTTCCATAGTGGCTCTATCAATTTACATTCTGACCAGCAATGCACGGGGCTTCCCTTTTCTCCACACCCTCTCCAGCACTTGTTGTTTGGATTTTTTGATTGTGCCCATTCTGTGTGGTGTGAGGTGACATCACATTGTAGTATTGCTTTGCATTTCTCTAATAATGAGCTTCCCTGATGCCTTAGTGGGTGGAGAGTCTACCTGCAGTGTGGCGGACCCGGGTTCACTCCCTGGGTCAGAAAGATCCCCTGGAGAAGGAAATAGCAACCCACTCTAGTATTCTTGCCTGGAAAATTCCTTGGACAGAAGAACCTGACAGGCTACAGTCCATGGGGTTGCAAGGAGTCGGACACGACTGAGCGACTAACACTCATTAATAATGAGTGATGTCAAGCATCTCTTCATGTGTTTATTAGCCATCCATATGTCTTCTTTGGAGAAATATCTGTTTAGGACTTTTGCCCACTTTTTGACTGGGTTGTTTGTTTCTCTGGTAGTGACGTGTATGAGCTGCTTGTATGTTTTGGAAATTAATACTTTGTCAGTTGTTTCCTTTGCTGTTATTTTCTCCCATTCCATGGGTGGTCTTTTCACCTTGTTTATAGTATGCTTCGCTATGCAAATTTTTTAAATTTAATTAGCTCCCACTTATTTATTTTTGTTTCTATTTCCTTTATTCTAGGAGGTTTGCCATAGAAGATGTTGCTATGAATTATGTCCTTCAGTGTTCTGCCTATGTTTTCTTCCAAGTTTTATAGTTTCTGGTCTTACATTTAGGTCTCTAGTCCATTTTGAATTTACCTTTGTCTATGGTTTTAGGAAGTTTTCTAATTTCATTCTTTTACACTTACTTGTCTAGTTCTTCCAGCATGACTTATGGAAGATGCCGTGTTGTTCCCATTGCATATTCTTGCCTCCTTTGTCAAAGATAAGTTGTCCATATGTGTGTGGGTTTTTCTCTGGGCTTTTTCTCTTGTTCCACTGGCATATACTTCTGTTTTTGTGTCAGTGACATACTGTCTTGATGACTGTAGCTTTGTAGTATACTCTGAGATCAGGTAAGTTGATTCCTCCAGTTCCATTCTTCTTTCTCAAGGTTACTTTACCTATTCAGGGTCTTTTGTGTTTCCATACGAACTGTGAAATTTTTTTATTCTAGCTCCATGAAATATGCCATTGGTAATTTGATAGGGATTGCATTGAATCTGTAGATTGCAGTTGGTAGTACAGTCATTTTCACAATATTGATTCTTGCAACCCAGGAGCATGGAATATCCTTCTGTCTGTTTATATCATCTTTGATATCTTTCATCAGTGTCTTATACTTTTCTGTATACAGTTTTATTGCCTCTTTTGGTAGGATTATCCCTAGGTATTTTATTCTTTTAGTTGCAATGGTAAATGGGATTGATTCCTTAATTTCTCCTTCTGATTTTTCATTGTTAATATATAGGAATGCATGTGACTTGTGTGTATTGATTTTGTATCCTGCAACTACTAAATTCACTGATTAGTTCTAGTTATTTTCTGATTGTATCTTTAGGGTTTTCTATGTACAGTATCATGTCATCAGCCAATAGTGTGAGTTTCACCTCTTCCTTTCTAATCTGGATTCCTTTTATTTCTTTCTTTTCTCTGATTGCTGTAGCTAGCACTTCCAAAAGTATTTGAATAATAGTGGCTAGCGTGGGCACCCTTCTCTTGTTCCTCATCTTAGAGGGAATGCAATCAGTTTCTCACTGTTTAGAATAATGTTTGCTGTGGGTTTATCATATATGACCTTTACTATGTTGAGTCAGGTTACATCTATAATTATTTTTGAAGAGTTTTTATCATAAAAGGGTGCTGAAATTTGTCAAAAGCTTTTTCTGCATCTATTGAGATTATCCCTTGGATTTTGTCTTTCAGTTTGTTTAATATAGTGTATCACATTGATCAATTTGCATATATTGAAGAATCCTTGCATCCCTGGAATACATCTGACTTAATCATACTTGTGATCTTTCTAATGTGATGTTGCATTCTGTTTCCTAGAGTTTTGTTGGTGATTTTTGCATCTATGTTCATCCGTGTCATTGGCCTGTTATTTTCTTTTTTTGTGATATCTTTGTCTGGCTTTGGTATCATGGTGGTTGTGCTGTCATAGAAAGAGTTTGGAAGTGTTCCTTCCTCTGCATATTTTGGGAAGAGTTTCAGAAGGATAGGTATTAGCTTTTCTCTAAATGTTTGATAGAATTTACCTGTGAAGCTATCTGTCCCTGAGCTGTGGTTTTTTGGGTGTTTTTGATCAACATTTTGATTTCAGTTTTTGTAATAGTCCTGTTCATAATTTCTATTTCTTCCAGGTTCAGTCATGGAAGGTTGAACTTTTCTAAGAATCTGTCCATATCCTCTAGTTCTCCATTTTATTAGCATATAGTTGCTCATAATAGTCTCTTATGATCCTTTGTATGTCTGTGTTGTCTGTGGTAAACTCTACTTTTTCATTCCTAATTTTCTTGATTTGATTTTTCTCCTTTGTTTTCTTGATAAGTCTGGCTAATTATTTGTCAATTTTGTTTATCTTCTCAAAGAACCAACTTTTAGCTTTGTAAATCTTTACTGTTGCCACATTCCTTTCTTTTTCATTTATTTTGGCTCTGATTTTTATAATTTCTTTCCTTCTACCAACTTAGAGTTTAGATTTTTTTAACTTATTTCTCCAGCTGCTTTAAGTGTAGAGTTAGGCTGTCTATTTGACGTTTTTCTTGTTTGTTGAGGTAGGCTTGTATTGCTATCAACTTCCCTGTTAGCACTGCTTTTACTGATTCCCGTAGGTTTTGGAAGCAGACAGCCCATAAACTAGAGAACAATTATCCCAAAGAAGTCCTCTCACTGTTATGAAAGTTCTAGGACCCAAAACAGATTTCCCACCCTGTGGATCCAGCAGAGGGACTGAGAACTCCCAGCGTATTTGATTCTGTAGGCCAGTGGGTTTGGTTACAGAACTTCCACAGGACAAGGGAAACAGACACTTGGAAGGCACAGACAACCTTGTGCGCACCAGGACCCAGGAGCAAGGAGCAGGGAGGCCATGAGAGAGGCCAGTGAGTGTTCAGGAGTCTCTGGTGGAGGCCTGTGTGGACAGTGGCCTGCCATGGCTTCAGGAGCACTGACTGTAACAGTCCTGGCATAAGTCCTTTTTTTTAATTTTATTTTATTTTATTTATTTATTAATTTTTATTAGTTGGAGGCTAATTACTTCACAACATTTCAGTGGGCTCAGCCGTTAAAAAGAATTCATTTGAATCAGTTCTAATGAGATGGATGAAACTGGAGCCCATTATACAGAGTGAAGTAAGCCAGAAAGACAAAGAACATTACAGCATACTAACACATATATATGGAATTTAGAAAGATGGTAACAATAACCCTATATGCAAAACAGAAAAAGAGACACAGAAGTACAGAACAGACTTTTGGACTCTGGCAAAAGTCCTTTTGAATGAGGTCGCCATTACCACCATGGGCATCACTGTTTCTTCATGAAATATGGAATTCTTTGTATTTCTCACACATATACCAAGACAGTTTTCCGCCATGAGATATGGAATTCTCTGTATCTCTTATAAAAAAATCTGGGTGCTAATACTCTTTCATAAAGTTGGGCTTCTCTGTATCTCACATTTGAAGATCAGAATGGGGAATTTCCCATAAGAACTATGGAAATCTCTGTATTTCGTGTGAACCACTGGTTCTCAGGTACTAAAACATGTGTTCTCTGTTATGGTTCTGTCCCTGTGCCTCGCACGTGTGCGTGTACAGGTGTGTGTTCGTGTCGCCTGTGTTTGTGGATGGTGCGTGGTTCTGGCCCACTGCAGACGCAGAGATGAGGGTGACAGAACATGAGATGTGGAACAACCAGAAGAGGAGGCCCAAGGCATCCACAGCCTAGGGGAGACTGGTCCACGCATCTGTGTGGTGCCCATGCCCAGGACAGCAATGAAGGAAGGATGGCCAGGGACAGCTCCTGACAGTGGGTCCACAAATCTGCAATTAGATAAAGAGACATAAACAAGCTCACAATTTCTGCTGTGTTGTTTTGTCTGTGTGTGTTGTTAAGCAGGGGTAGAGGGTTTGAGGAGTCACCCAGAGTAGATCAAGTGGTGTGGGGCTTTAAAACTGTTGCCTGTGGAGCCCTCCGTCTGTGGGGCATTGGCTGCCACGGGAACGGTAGGTATGGCTGCTGCAGGACCCAGGATTGTGAAGAGACCAAGGTCCTTGAGAAAAGGGTAGAGACTGGGAGGAGGAGGCAAGGAAAGAGAGCCTGCTTCACTGGTGACCTACTTCTCCCACACATGTGAGAAGGAGATAGGTGAAGGTCCTGGGCTAGTGCTGCCTATCATCAGCCTGTCAGCCAGCACCCTCCCGTCCCCAGGGTGGCACACATTGGCACCATGCGAGACAAATGACGTGCTAAGGTAAGCACTCGGTTCGCAAGCCCAGGCATCCCAGGAGAGACACGGCATGGGTATGGCCTCCATCCAGCACTTCCTGGTTAATGGCCATGCAGAAAGATGAGAAAAGCAATGGTGTGGGGTGCATGTGTGTGCCCCTGTGCTGGTGTGTGTCTGTGAGAGAGAGAACAGCGATGAAGCACGGTTGGTGGGCCGTTTGTATGCAGGGACCCTGGGGCAGTGAGAGACAGGTGGCAGTTCAGAGCCTGCTGGTTTTCAGGCTCCAGGGGTTAGTGCATAGCAGTCCTGCAAAAGAGGCCCCATTGCTTGCTCCAGAAGTTTTGACTTTAATTTCCTCCTTTCTTGGCAGTTTCCTCCTTGGCCATGGAGGGCAAAGGGTTAAAGGTGTCAGTCTGCACTTGAAGGAGAGTCCTGAAAGCCTCACGGGAGCACAACCTCTGCTTTCTTCATGGAGTTCCTGAAGGAGACCTGCACCACGTGACTCTCACAGGGACCCTGGATTCTAAGTGAGTGTCTTGGATGTCCCCCATGCCCAACCATTAGCTGGGTTCGGTGGCCCACACTGTGTAGAAGAGTTAGGGAATGCCTGAGCTGTAGGCAGACCTACCACAGGCTAGCGAGGGCAGCAGAAAGAGAGCCTTGCCATTCAGCAAGTCAGTGAGGCCTGGTGGAATCAACCCCTCTTGGTGCATTTAGGAGAGGAATGCTGCTTCCTGTACAAGGGAGAGGAGAGCTGTGGGCGTAGGGCGGGCAGACATGCCAGGGTGCCTTTCGTGTGGGGCTCTCTGTCTGCTGGTAGTAGTAAACTGTAGAGCCGACAGGAAGGGAGGCCAGCTTACCATTTCAGCTGTGCGTTCAGTGCTTCGTTTTCTCAGGGCCCCTCTGGATCCATGTGCACCTTCTTCACGGCACTGTATCAGAGTGAGAGGCCTGTCATATTCCCTTTGACCTTTTGGGGGACCGGGCATCTATTTGGCCTTTTCCTGCTACAGGAAGATAGCAACTGAGTGTAAAGGAAAACAGTTGCAAACGGAAAAGTACAGAGTAGGGAAGAGCAGGGGAACCTCGGTCAGAAGGTGCTGGCCCTGGACAGGGGGTGCTGGGCTTGCGACGAGCGCGGCATTGGTAAGGAATACTCTTAGGACGTGCATGCTGAGAAAAGGTTGCTCTAAGTCAGCTCCATGTCTGAGGTTCCAAGTTCGGTTCAAACTGGTGCTTTTTCACCTGCACACAGATTTCTCAGGAGACAGGTAAGGTGGTCTGCTATTCCCACCTCTTCAAGAATTTTCCACATTTTGCTGTGATCCACACAGTCAAAGGCTTTGGAGTAGTCAATAAAGCAGAACTAGATGTTTCCTGGGTACTCTCTTGCTTTTTTGACGATCCAACCGATGTTGGCAATTTTATTTCTCTGGTTCCTCTGCATTGTCTTAATCTAGCCTGAACATCTGGAACTTCATGGTTCACAAACTGTTGAAGCCTGATTTCGAGAATTTTGAGCATTACTTTCCTAGTGTGTGAGATGAGTGTAACTGTGTGGTCATTTGAACGTTCTTTGGCATGGCCTTTCTTTGGGATTGGAATGAAAACGGACCTCTTCCAGTCCTGTGGCCACTGCTGAGTTTTCCAAATTTGCTGGCATATTGAGTGCAGCACTTTCACAACATCATCTTTAAGGATTTGAAATAGCTCAGTTGGAATTCCATCAGCTCCACTAACTTTGTTGGTAGCGATGCTTCCCAAGGCCCACTTGACTTCGCATTCCAGGATGTCTGGCTCTAGGAGAGTGATCACACTATTGTGGTTGTCTAGGTCATGATGATCTTTTTTTTATAGTCCTTCTGTGTATTCTTGCCACTTCTTCTTAATATCTTCTGCTTCTGTTAGGTCCATACCATTTCTGCCCTTTATTGTGCCCATCTTTGCATGAAATAGTCCCTTCATATCTCTAATTTTCTCGAAGATATCTCTAGTCTTTTCCATTCTATTGCTTTCCTCTATTTCTTTGCATTGATCACTGAGGAAGGATTTCTTATATCTCTGTGCTAATTCTTTGGAACTCTGTATTCAAATAGGTATAGCTTTTCTTTTCTCCTTTGCCTTTAGCTTTTCTTAGATTCTCAGCAATTTGAAAGGCCTCCTCAGACAACCATTTTACCTTTTTGCATTTCTTTTTCTTGGGGATGGTCTTGATCACTGCTTCCTGAACAATGTCATGAACCTCCATCCATAGTTCTTCAGGCACTTTGTCTATCAGATCTAATCCCTTGAATCTATTTGTCACTTCTACTGTATAATCGTAAGGGATTTCATTTAGGTAAGACCTGAATGGCCTGGTGGTTTTCCCTACTTTCTTCAATTTAAATCTGAATTTTGCAGTAAGGAGTTCATGATCTGAGCCACAGTCAGCTCTTGGTCTTCTTTTTGATGACTCTGTAGAGCTTCTCCATCTTTGGCTGCAAACAATATAATCAATCTGATTTCAGTGTTGACCAACTGGTGATGTCCATATGTAGAGTCTTCTCTTGTGTTCTTGGAAGAGGGTGTATGCTATGACCAGTGCGTTCTCTTGGCAATACTCTGTTAGGCTTTGCCCTGCTTCCTTTTGTACCCCCAGGCCAAATTTTGCCTTTTACTCCAGGTATCTCTTGATTTCCTACTTTAGCATTCTAGCCCCTATGATGTAAAAGACATCTTTTTTTCTTTTTTTTTTGGTGTTAGTTCTAAAATGTCTTGTAGGTCTTCATAGAAGCATTTAACTTCAGCTTCTTCAGCATTACTGGTTGGGGCATAGACTTGGATTACTGTGATATTGAATGGTTTGCCTTGGAAACGTGCAGAGCTCTTTCTGTCATTTTTGAGATTGCACCCAAGTACTGCATTTCAGACTCTTTTGTTGATTATGAGGGCTATGCCATTTCTTCTAAGGGATTCTTGCCCATAGTAGTAGACATAGTGGTCATCTGAATTAAATCCACCAAATCAAGTCCATTTTAGTTCACTGACTCCTATAATGTCAATGATCACTCTTGCCATCACCTGTTTGACCACTTCCAAATTACCTTGATTCATGGACCTAAGATTCCAAGTTCCTATGCAGTATTGTTCTTCACAGCATCAGATTTTCCTTCCATCATCGTTACATTTTGCTTTGGCTCTGTCTCTTTATGCTTTCTGGAGCTATTTCTCCACTCTTCTCCAGTAGCATATTGGGCACCTACTGACCCGGGGAGTTCATTGTGCAGTATCATATCTTTTTTGACTTTTCATACTGTTTGGTTCTGAATTGGGAATGGAGTGTGTCAAAGCTGTATATTGTCATCCTGCTTATTTAAATTGTGTGCAGAGTACATCATGCGAAATTCCAGGCTGGATGAAGCACAAGCTACAATCAAGATAGTCAGTAGAAATATCAACAACCTCAGATATGCAGATGACACACCCTTATGGCCGAAAGTGAAGAACTGAAATGCCTCTTGATAAAAGTGAAAGAGGCAAGTGAAAAAGTTGGCTTAAAAATCAGCATTCCAAAAACTAAGATCACTGCATCCAGTCCCATCACTTCATGGCAAATAGATGGGGAAACGATGGAAACAATGACAGACTTTGTTTTGGGGGGCTTCAAAATCACTACAGATGGTGACTGCAGCCATGAAATCAAAAGACTCTTGCTCCTTGGAAGAAAAGCTATGAGCAACCTTGACAGCATATTTAAAAGCAGAAATATTACTTTGCTGACAAAGGTCCATCTAGTCAAAGCTATGGTTTTTCCATTAGTCATGTATAGACATGAGAGTTGGACTATAAAGAAAGGTGAGTGCTGAAGAATTGATGCTTTTCAACTGCGTTGTTGGAGAAGATTCTTGAGAGTCCCTCGGACTATAAGGAGATCAAATCAATCAAACCTAAAGGATATCAGTCCTGAATATTGCATGGCAGGACTGAAGCTGAAGCTGAACCTCCAGTATCTGACCACCTGACGTGAAGAACTGACTCATTGGGAAAGACCCTGATGCTGGGAAAGATCAAAGGTACAAGGGGAAAGATGACAGAGGATGAGGTGGTTAGATGGCATCACTGACTATTGGACATGAGTTTCAGTAAGCCCCAGGAGTTGGTGATGTTCAGGGAAGCCTGGAGTGCTACAAGTCCTTGGGGTCACAATGAGTGGGACACGACTGAGAGACTGAACTGAACTGAACTGAAGTCAGCCAAGTGCAAATCCCTGGCCATCTCTGTGTGGTTCCTGGAAGGAAAGCTCAGGGAAAGGAAGCATGCCAAAGTGATGTGCACTGTGACCCTGTCCAACATGATGGGATGACACAGAACACAGGGGCACATCACTCAGCTCTCCATGGGGAGAACTCCCAAACCCGCCCACCTCTTTACAGGTCGCTTCCCCTCACGAGCAAATCCAAGGACTGTATAACCTTCCAGGGAAAGTCATAGAGGTCGAAGAGGACTTTGACTTGATTGAAGAGCGAATGAAAGAAAGTGACCAGGACAAAAAAAAGAGGGGTGCTTACAAATTCCATTATTCTGGATAAGTACACCTATAGTTCTGTATTTGTGCAAGTCTCCTTTAAGGTTGTGTGTGTGTGTGTGTGTGTGTGTGTGTGTGTGTGTGTGTGCGCTATCAGAACGGGCTGGGCTGGGAGATGGAAGAATGGACACCAAAACCGTGAAAGGACTTGTGTAAAGATCTTAGACCTTGGGGCAGCAGAATCATGGAAGCCAGGGAAATGAGCCCAAGGATCTCACCGAGCAAGCGAGCTGTAAGTGGAATCAAGCTGCTGCACCTTGGATCCCTGCCAGAAAGGAAAGGCTGGAAGAAAGCAACTGGGGGTGGTCAGTGAGGATGCATAGAGTATGAAAAACAGAACCGGGTGGATTCCCAGGCACAGACGAGGCGGGTCCTACAGCCCTTGGATGCCCAGCTACAGAGACCTTTCTGTCCTTCTCAAGTGCAGGAACATTCCCCAGCATGACCAGGCACATGAGCGCACCTTGCCTTTTTTGTAAGCTTTGGGAGACAGACAGGAGCTGCAGCATAATCAGCTGCTACCTGCAGAGTTTGCCAGTTTGAAACGTCATTCTTTGTATTCTTCGCAGAACCCTTGGGTATCAGGACTGTGCAAAGCATGGATTAGGTTGATTCTCTCACTGCTCCCATCCCCACAGGGCTGGGGAGACAGGATAGGCTGCGAAGTGTTCTTATCTGGAGGCTAGATGAGAACAGAACAACTTGGAAAGGGCCTCTATGTGGTAAATGGGCAGGCTTCAGTTCGTCTATTACCAAAGAATCATGGCCCTTAATGCAGTGCTGTCCTTAGTATCTCACTGACTGGCATTGTAACAGGGTTCTGGGAGTTCCTTCATGCCAGCAAGAACATGCCCTGTTTCTGCCTGTCTCCAATGTGTGGCCAAGTCGCCTTAGTCCTGTGCAGTGTTCATGTCTATCATGCAAGGGAGGGAGGGAAGGACGCCTGTCCCTTGCTGTGGTTCAGCAGACATTGCCTGTGTTCGCCTCTCAAGTTTGAGAAAGCATTCTTCAACTGTGTGGACTGACAAAGTCGCCTCTCCCTGGATGCAACTCATACAGGAGAGAGGGCTTTGGCTTCATGCCAAGGTTAAGGGTCTTTTCCAAGCTCTGTTGTCCAGAGATTGACAGAGGGCAACAATACCAGTTAGAGAGACAGAGTCAAACAGACAAAAGCCCCTACCACACACACGGAAAGATGGGCAGGAAAACAGAAGCAGAGACAGACACAGAGAGAGCTCTGTGCCCTATGGCTTTGGTGCCCTGAGCAGTGAAGCTCAAATGTAGCAAATAGGTGGGTTTGTACCCGATCCACTATCATCCAGACAGCATCTGACTCTCTGTCCAACGGAGGGCAACTATCCAGCCACGTTGACCCCCTGCCTTTCATTGGACACATTGGGAGAGCTCTCAGTGGTTAAAGGTCCTGTGGGGAATGTGCTTTTTCAATATGGAAGCAAGGAACTCGTGGTTCGGATTTCCGGAGGCCAAGTCAATGGCCGTTGGCACCCAGGAGGTGCCAGATACAAGGCAGGGAAAGTATGTGGACAGGCATGTTGACTGGAGCAAAGGCAGCCACGTGTGGGCGCTGGAGCCCAGGATCCCCTGGAGCAGTTCCCTCTGGGCTAGGGGCGTGTCCCTGGAAGGTGCCTCCAACTACCTTCTCTGTGATTGGTCGAGATTTTGGCCCAGCAACCTGGGCGTGACTCACAGCTCCAGCAGCCTAGGGGGCCCGAGTGCCTGGGTGATTGGGGCTGGAATGCACACCATGCCCCAGGCCATTCCCCGCCCTTTTCTTCAGTCTCAGAGCACCCCCAGAAAGATGAAGCTATCTCCAGAGGGTGACTGCAGCCTGTGGACAGGCTGGGCATGCCACCTGCCGTGTTGTCATGTCCAGCCCCTTAACTGCTGCCCCAGCTCGGGGTCAAGGCCAGGGCCACGTGGAGAGTGAGACACAGCCAGAAGAAGGCCGGGGCCATGGAGGACTGTGGAACTTTGTAGTTGTGATCCTGGGTTCGGGGGCAGGGCCTCTGTGACATACCAGCACCGTGGGGTCATCAGGGACATTGCAGGCACCAGGGGACGTTCCAGGCGAGGAGGTTGCTCTCTTCAGGGTGGAGGCAGTGTGGAAGTCACGGACCTGGAGGGGGCAGAATTGGCGGGGATTGTGCTGCTGCTGGTTCCAGCTGCTGGTGGTAGACATTATGTAGGAGATGGAGGTGGTGACTGACAAGGAGAAGGAGCAGATGTCCTCGTAGGTGTGTGAGGAGAAGCCAAAGGAGTAGAGCCAGGAACATTCAAGGCCAGGAGCCCTGAGTGAATGGCCTGCACTGGAGGGACTAGAGGTGCTGGCAGCCCTGCAGGTGGAGATGAGCTCTCGGCATGAGAAAGACCACAGGACCTGCACTCCTATCAGGTGGCAGAACTGACACAGGAAGAAGGCTCACTTGGCTGGAAGAAGTGCCATCATCCAGGGCATCCCTGGCTTCTGGGCCAAAGCTGTATCCTGACCTCCACTCCATGGGTTCAGCTTCTCAGGAGGAAGACATGGAGGGGGGGCAGGAGGAAGGTTGGGGAAGAGGGCACAGGCAAGGTGAGGGGTCTGAGGGAAGAGGGGCTGGTGGAGTGGCAGTCTCCAAAGCACCTCGAGAGGAGAGCCTGGGTAGGGCCATCACAGCTGTAGGTGTCAGAGGCATGACTCTTGGTGCCTCTTTCCCCCCTGCATCTGAAGAGCAGATGCACAGGAGTCTCCTGGCGGGGACACTATGTCAGGAGTTACCAGTGACAGTAGCCCAGAGGAACATTCCCAGAGAGCTTTCATCGCAACTGTGGATAATCCTGGAAAGTAGTAGAGACAGCAGAAGGCTCACAACCCGTCCCGGTCCGTCAGAGCCCCTGAAGGTTTCCCCACGAATGCAGTGCAGAAGCACGGGGGTGTCCACCCTTGTGGAGCTGGAAGGGACTGCTGTCCTTGTATGCTACGAGTGAAAGATGACTGCAGACACATCATTGCCACCTCTTTTGAAGACAGGTAGCAGATCATAGACCCAGGGTTTTCTTGCTAAACACACACACAGACACACAAGTGTACCCACACACAACTTACACACTTGCCCGCAGACACGATGTGCCACAGAGACTGCCGTTCCTGACATTCTAAACGGTGACATGGCACTACCCAACAAACACAGGCCAGGCAGAAATGAGGAGCAGTCAGAAACACTCTCCCTAGGCGGATGCAGATAGTCTCAGATGCAGGAGACCACGGGGGACCGAGACTCATGAGCATGTCTGATGGTATGGCAGGGGCTGGGGACAGCGGTGGGGTGGCTGGGCACGAAGGAGTGCCCAGAGCCCTTGCAGATGCCTGTGTCAGCGTCCTTGTCTGCCCTGGACAAACCCTGTTGCTCATGGCACTCCCTTGCCCGTCATGTGACATGCCTGGCTCCTTGACGTAAAGCAGATTATGAACCACCCCCAGGTGTCCATCATTATCAGTAACCAAGACAAATACTTGGTGAACGACATGATGGATTGGAAGCTCAGTGAGGGAGACTCCCATTCCAGCACTCTTGCCTGGAAAATCCCATGGATGGAGGAGTCTGGTAGGCTGCAGTCCATGGGGTCGGGAAGAGTCGGACACGACTGAGCGACTTCACTTTCACTTTTCACTTTCATGCATTGGAGAAGGAAATGGCAACCCAGTCCAGTGTTCTTCCCTGGAGAATCCCAGGGATGGTGAAGCCTGGTGGTCTGCCGTCTATGGGGTCGCAGAGAGTCAGACACGACTGAAGCGATGTAGCAGCAGCAGCAGCAGCAGAGGGAGACTCAGAGGACCGGTGGGTAGGGGAGCTGAATGGGGAAGGATGAGGGGGAATCATGTTATCCCTGTGCATGTGGTGTGAGCATTCGGAGAGGAGTAGCAGAAGCTGTTGATGCCTGCCTGGCAGGCAAGCTGAGGACCCTAGAAGCTTGCACCTTTTCCCTCTTCCTGGTCCTGAAATGTGCAGGAGCTGAGCCATCCCCAGTCTCGCTGCAAGCTGATATTTTCCTTTTGGAACAACCCCTACTTGTGGAAGACAGTGATCATTAAGGAATACTACCTTGACATCACTGGCACAACTTAGCTCCCAGTGCAGTGTGAGTGGGTGGGAGAGGGAGTGCATGCTCCTCCTGCATGATCTGACCCTGTCTCCCCTGTATTCCCCAGGATACAGGATTCCTCCAGGGTGCATCATTCGCCTCTAGTCCACTAACTCTGGGATTATGAAAGGGGAGCTCCCAGCCAATGGGCTGCACAGCAGCAGCCTTAACTTCCTCAACTGGCTGTCAGACCACAATTGCCCAGGATCAAACAGGATTGCTGAGGTGGAGTCTCTCTGGGCCTCTGCAGAATTGATGATTGCTATTAGAGTTCTTGGCTGCTCATGGGAGGGTTTGGGGCCTGGTCAGCCCAGTGCTGGCCTTGTTTGTGTTGCCAGCAGATCATCGACAAAGACTTGTTGATCAGTCCCCTGCAGCACTACCCAGGTAGAAGGTTCTGAAATGAGAGGTAACTGAGAGAAACATGGGTTGTGAGGGGATCAGAAGCTGGGCCCTGAAGGCACAGCCGTGCAGAGGCCAGGACACTCCTTTCCCACATGGGGAATCTCAGGCTCAGGCAGGCTGGATGTGGAGCCTTGGTTCGTGTCATGCAGATAGACTGGATGATTGAGGACCTCATCCTCAAGTCATCCTCCAGTCACTTCGTGTCCAAGTCACAAATGAAGCAGCTGTGCTTACAGCATGAGAGTCCTACGTGATTCTGATAGAGGCAGGGTTAATCAAGCTCCTTCATCAGAATCTTCCTTCCCTGGGTCCTGCCATCCACAGGCCTCCTGCTGCTCATTGAGTTTGAGATTCCCTGGGCCCTTCACCCCCACCCCTTCTCCTGGGAAGCCCCACCAATTGCATCGGGCTTCTCTCTGGTGTCACATTGCACTTCTGTGGTGACTTTGGAGTCTTCTCTGAATTTCCACGTCCGCCGCTTGGCCTCTCACCACCAACACACAGTCAAAGCTGGAAATGGCTTAAGCCTGGCTGGTGATAATACTGAAGGGCTGGGGGAGGCAATGGACAGGGACCCCAAAAGGGCAGGACATGGAGCCTACTAACATCATCTCCCACATTGCTGGAGACGGGCGTCTTCAGCTACTGAAACACCTGTGTTCCCTGTTTTGTGTTTATGTCCCTGTATCTTTCACGAGTGTGTGCACACAGGCGTGCTTGTGTCGCCTGTGTTTGTGCGTGTGTCTGGCCCGCTGAAGACACAGAGGTGAAGGCGACAGAACGTGAGATGTGGAGTAACCAGAAGAGGAGGCACGAGGCATCCACAGACTTGGGGAGACTGGTCGAAGTATCTCTGCAGTGCCCATTTCCAGGACAGAAGTGAGGAAAGGATGGCCAGTGACAACTGTCCTGCAAGTACCAGCCAATCGCACAGACAGTATCTCCTGAACGTCTAGGCCATTGTACTGCAGTTGGTCTAGTCTGGTATTCTGCCCTCTCGTGGAGAAATAGAAGAATGCTTATGAATGTAATTTATAAAATCCAAATGTATTCTTTACATGTTGAAGAAGATACTGTATAACTTTATTAAAAATTAATACATACTCATAACAGAAAATGTAAAGTTGCTAGAAAAATACAAGGAAAGAAAAAAGTCATCCATGATATCATTTATCATTAGCTCATAATTCTGAGTTCCTGGGACAGGGAGATAAAAAGATGAGGGTGCACTAGTTCTTTTAGTATAAAATTATCTTTTCTGCTATTTGAATGCCAACATAGAACTTGATTCTGATAAGTGATTCTTGCTTTCTTTACTTATCTCTCAGCCTCTAATTTTACAAATACCTAGTTATTTGACCCCCTGTTTAGAGACTGTTTGCTTCAAGGTTTTCATGTTGTTGTTGTTGGTTTTCCATTTTTGCTATGATTAAACAATATTGCATGTCGTGGCTATGGTAAATAGTGCTACAATGAACATTGGGGTGCATGCATCTTTTTGAATTAAGGTTTTCTCCAGGAAAATGCCCAGGAGTAGGTCGTTTGGTGATCATATTTTTAGTTTTTTAAGGAGCTGCTATAGTGTTCATCATAGTGTTAGTACCAATTTACATGCCCACCGACAGTGCAAGAGGGTTCCCTTTTCTACACGCTCTCTCCAAATTAATATTTGTAGAATTTTTGATGAGGGCTATTTGGGCTGGTGTGAAGTAATACCTCATTGTAGTTTTGATTTGCATTTCTCTGGTAACTAGTGATGTTGAACATATTTTCAAGTGTTTGTTGGCCATCTGTGTGTCTTCTTTAGGAAAATGTCTATTTAGATCTGCCTGTTTATTGATTGAATTGTTGTTTTTTTTTTTTTGTTAAATACTGGGCTACATGTGCTGTTTGTATATTTTGGAGAATAATGCCTTGATAACTAATGAGAACTATCTGTGTAGCACAGGTAACTGTCTTCAGTACTCTGCGGTGGCCTAAATGGGAAGGAAATTAAAACACACACACACACATACACACACACACACACACACACACAGCTTATTTATTTTTCTGTACAGCAGGAAGTAACACAACAATTGTAAAGCAACTTACATACTGTAGGCTCCGCTTGTAGAAAGTTCTAGATGAGGCAAAACTGATCTGTTCTGAAAGAACTGAGAACAGGAGTTGCATGGTGTAAGGGCAGTGTGGGGATGGGGCCCAAGATACTTTCAAGGATGATGGGAAAATATATTGCAGGGAAGATATATATATATCTTGGTGAAATTGCATAAATACTTTGGCAGTGTAAATTTCAAACAAGGTATTCTTAAGTAGCTCCACGCATTTGTAAATCTACTAGATACTGTCAAATTGTCTTTCAGAAAGCTGCATCATTTTATGCTTTCACAGAGATGCATGAGCATTCATTTTCCAACCTCTCATCGTCAATTTGCAGGAAATATTTCGTATCACTCAATGCTTTCATTAAACTTTTGGCAATTTTCATTGTGAGAAATTGTATTCCATTATTGTTTTGGTTTGCATTGGGACTTCCCTGTTGGCTGAGATGGTGAGAGCGTCTGCCTACAATGTGGGAGACCCAGGTTCGATCCCTGGGTCAGGAAGATCCCCTAGAGAAGGAAACGGCAACCCACTTCAGTATTCTTGCCTGGAAAATCCCATGGACAGAGGAGCCTGGTAGACTACAGTCCATGGGGTTGCAAAGAGTCGGACACGACTGAGCGACTTCATTTCTTCGACTACCAATTAGGTTAAAGATTTCCTCCTGCTTTTTGGTAATTTTTCTTATTTTCCTTCTAAGTAATTTGTATTTCTTTGTTCGCTTTGTTTACTTCATGTTTGTCTTCTATTGGGTTTTTCATCGTCTTTTCTTATTTTAACTTTTGAACTCTGCATAAATTAGCTAAATGCACACTTTGTCAGCTATCTCCCAAATATTTCTCAATTGTCATTTTATGATTCCTTGTTTATTATTTATTTACCCATGCAGAAACTTTTCTACAAAGTGCAAAATTTCCCTTCTTAGCTACTGGACAAAGGTCACTTAAATTAAACAATTTAAATAACTGAGAAAAATTCCAAGGACCTAGAGAGTGTAGGTTGAAAGTTTGCGGGGAGGGGTGGCAACTCTCTTTGAGTTCACCTGTGTGCCTTTCCACATGTATTTTTCAATAAACTACCCTGAAATATATCTATATGTCTAGATAGATAGATAGATAGATAGATAGATAGATAGATATAAAGAGAAAAAAATGAAGTGGAGGTGGGTAGCTCCATGATGGGCCAAGATGAAGCCAGGACGGGTGGAGCTGCACCTGGGACTCCAAACAGAGGAGTCAGCCATAGTTTGGTCAGCCCTGTGAAGCCAGCAGGGACACGTCCCTAGAGCTGTGACTGGAGGACTCTGGGCGCCCCAGCAGTACTCAAAGCCAAGATCACCAGGAGGGGAGCACAAGCAGGACGATGATGCTGCACAGTAGGCCTGTCTCCCCTGGGCCACAGTAGGCCTGTCTCCCCTGTGGATATTGGGGAAAGAACTTGGTCAGTGCACAGAGTGTGAGAAAGTAAGGAAAAACCATGACTACTTTCACCACAGTGCATATTCTAGCCCATTTTGCCCCATCATGTTTCAGCTCATATTTGTAAAGTTGGAATTAGACTTCATGTGCATTTTGGTTTGCTCTGTACATTCCCAAAGATTTTATTATAAAAATTTCCAGACATTCAACAAAGTGGATATTTTTTTCTTGCTAATACACAAAGACATCCCACCTTGATTCTACTGTAACCATTTCCCGTACTTCCTTTGTCACGCATCTATCCATTTTTCCATCCCTATATCCATCCATTAATCGATCTCACTCCTTGGTGCATTTTGTGGGAGATTGCAGACATCAGTATGTGTCTCTGTATTTCAGCAAGCCTACCATCAAGTAGTGAGCTGTATTTGTTTATAGCAGTTTTCTTTGAAATGTAAGCTTTACATACAGTGAAATATATCAATCTTTTTTCCCCAGTCATGTTCTTTTTTAGTTGAAGATTAGTTGGTTTACAATGTTGTGTTACTTTCTGCTTTACAGCCAAGTGATTCAGTTATACACATATATGTGCAATATGCATTCTGTGGGTGTGTGTGTATACATACAGATTCATTTATTTAATCCTACACTGTGCCGCGTGTGGGTTTAGTTCACTGACCAGAGAATGAACCTGTATCCCCTCAGATGGAGGTATGGAGTCTTAACCACTGGACTGCCAGGAAAGTCCCATATATATTCTTTTCCATCATGATTTATCATAGGATACTGAATATAGTCCTCTTTGCTCTACAGTAGGAACTTGTCCATCCATTCCATGTACTCCAGTGTATAGCTCTTAGCCCCAGTCTCTTACTCCATCCCGCCCCCAATTCTCTCTGCCTTAGAAGCCACAAGTCTGTTCTCTATGTCCATGAGTGTGTTTGTTTCATACGTATGTTCATTTGTGTCATATCTTCGATTCCACGTTTAAGTGATATTTTGTGTTTGTCTTTGTCTGACTCACTTCACTTAGTATGATCTTCCATCGGTCCATCCATGTTGCCTCAAATGGCCTTACTGTTGTAGCTGTACAGTTTCTTGCATCCTTTTTAAGCATACATAGAAGTATTCATCTGTGGTTATTTTGATGAATATATTATGAAAACGTGTTTAGTACACCACTCTTGGGATAATATGTCCATTTTGAGGCTGTATTAGGGTTTTATATGAATGTATATGTCAGTCAGTTCAGTTCAGTCCTTCAGTCATGTCTGACTCTGCGACCCCATGGACTGTAACACACCAGGCCTCCCTGTCCATCACCAACTCCCCGAGTCTATTCAAACTCAGGTTCATCGAGTGGGAGATGCCATCCAACCATTTCATCCTCTGTCGTCCCCTTCTCCTCCCACCTTCAATCTTTTCCAGCATTAGGAACTTTCCAGTGAGTCAGTTCTTCACATCAGGTGGTGAAAGTATTGGAGTTTCAGCTTCAACATCACTCCTTAGGAATATTCAGGCTGATTACCTTTAGGATTGGCTGGTTTGATCTCCTTTCAATCCAAGCACTCTCAACAGTTTATGTGGGTATGAATAAAAATTTACTGTGCTTATGCTCCCCTCATGTGGAGAAATATAAGAATGCTTAAGAATGGAATTTATAAAATCCAGGTGAATTCTGCAGATCTCACCTGCCATCTTCGTCTTTCTGACTCCACAGTCATGTGTCACATGGCAGGGGTAGTGTGTCTCTCCCAAAACTGCATTCCCAGACACACTATTCAGGCTTTAATTCTGCTCTCTCTCACCTTTCACCATTATCTAGTTTTTAATATCTCGCCTAAAACCCTTCCCTGATAATTAGGCTGTATTTACATGTCTGTGGAAATGAGGATCATTCCACTTCCCTCCTACATTGTGGTCTTAAAGCAACTTGAAGACCATTTAAATCGGGGGCACCTACCAGATATCTTCCATCCCACATCCCTTTCTCAGTGTTCTTGTAGCTCTCCTCAGTGTTCTAGTTTCGAGTCTGAAACCCATGTTTTCAGGTTGGGAGAATGCACTAAATATACTTGCCCTTGCTCCACTTGGAGCTGTCTTTTGCAGGCTTATATGGGGCATTTTAGATGCCTCTTTTATCCCATCAAACCATCTAAATTTCTACCCATCCTCCTCTAGAGGTGTCAGGAGGGGGCTTTGTGATGTCAAGGATCACCCAGTGCCACCATTGACTGGGGAAGTCACTTGCTGACCTCATAAATCATAAGGGTGTGGCCCCTGGAGAGGTGGATATATAGGAGTGCTCAGGGGCTCTGGAGCAGACCACGGAGAGTCTTCAAAATGACTAAAGACCGCTCCAAGTGGAGCAAGGGCAAGTGTATTTAGTGCATTCTCACAGCCTGAAGACAGGGGTTTCAGACTGCCAACTGTAAAACTCAGGAGAGCTACCTGAACACTGAGAAGAGGAGGTGGGATGGAAGTTTTCTGGTAGGTGGTCCAGAATTACATGGTCATCAAGGTGCATTAAGACCACCTTATAGGTGGAAAGTGGAATGATCCTCATTTCCAGACACTGAAATACAGCCTAATTATCAAGGATTGATTTAAGGCAAGATATTAGAGACTAGATAATGGGGAAAGGTGAGAGAGAATAGCCTGAATACTGTGCCTGTGCTACTAGGCCTTTAGGAGACACACTACCACTGCAATGTGACACATCACTGCTGAGTTAGAGAGATGAAAATTGCAGGTGAGTTTAGCGTGCTCGTGAGGGACACTTAAAATGCCTCTTTTATCCCAGCAAACCATCTGAATTTCTCCCCATCCTCCCCCAGAGGTGTCAGGATGGGCCTTTGTGATGTCAAGGCTCACCCAGTGTCACCATTGGCTGGGGGAGTCACTTGCTAACCTCATACTGTATAAGGGTGTGGCCCCCTGGGGAGGGATATATATAGGGGTGCTCAGGGGTGCCCTCAAATTCCCCCACCCCAAATCTCCCACCCCCTCACCAGTTGTGACAGTCTATATTGAGGCTCTGACCCAAGCCCAACTCACAGCCAGGCCCAAGAGGCTGACCCTCCTCTCCCAGGACAGACAGGTGAGCCCCTGGCTCAGTGCCTGCAGCTTCCAGCTCCTGCAGCTTGAGGCGGTGGGCACACAGGGGCATTCCTGGGGTAGGGGAGGAAGTGCAGAGACACGGGCTGGAGCCACCTGCCGGGGGCCAGTCCTCTGCCCGCCGCCGCCTGTGGACATCCTTGGAAGTGGGGTGGGGAGAAGGAAATGGGTGGGAAGGAGACTCCATACAGCTCTGGGCCCTGAGACTGAACTTCCAGTAGCAAGTTGGACTGTGTACCTGCGTCAGGGGGCTGACCATGAGCAATGTAAGGCTATGGCTTGACTGGAGCTGGCCAGGCTCTTTCCTGATCAGATCATTGAGCCAGGACACAGCAGGGTCAACAGAGGCCATTCAAGGATGGGACCCATGGGAAGGGGAGTGAGGGAGGTGTAAAGGGCCTGAACCAGGAATGGGGACACCTGCATTTGAGTCTACCTCTGCTGGGAACTGTCCCCTGACTCCCTTCCCCTGCCCAGGGGCTCAGGGCCACCAGCTCTAAGTCAGGACACTTAGAGGCCGTCCAGAGGCCACGGGGTCTGCAGAGGTGAGAGCTGACCGATGAGAGGAGGGCCCTGGGCTCCTGTCAGGGGGACGCCTAACCGGGACACAGGCCGAGCGGTGCAGGAAGGTGCCCTCGGGGCAGTGACAGCCCTCCTCGCAGCTGGCAGAGAAGCAGCCCACCTTCCTGGTGAAGTGGGCGTAGAAGGGGCACCCCTCACCAGCCTGGCACTTGTGGTACAGACCCCCGGCAGGGCAGCCTGCCTCTGAAGAGGACCCCTGAATTAGTGCTGGGGCCACACTGCCCTTTTGGCCTGCTGTGCCCACCTCCACTCACCCCAGTGCCCATCCCCTCCAGTGGCCCCCAGAGTCATGCGGACCACACCCTCCCTGGGCTGGGCCCTAGGTCACGCCCGCTCCTACAGTCTCCTGTGGCCCCAAATCCGCCTGCTTCATCCTCCGTTTGCCCACCACTGGACTGTGTGAGGGGGGCATGTGGCGGATGGGATGGGAGCGGTCAAAAGGCAACCTGCGAGTCAGAGTCAAAGGCCAGGATGGGGATTGGGAGTGAAGTTGGAGTGCCCAGACAGAGCCTGGGCCGGGGCTCACCTCTGCAGACCTGGGTGCGGCAGGTGCGGTTCTGGCGGGCAGGCCCCGGGCAGCTGCTCCCCTCCGCCACATGAGATGCTGTAGTCCTCCCAGGGGCCCCAGGAACCCCACACCCCCGGCCCGGGGCATGCAGGCACCGCCTGGTATTGTAGGATGCCCGCCACGCAGGTGCTGGGGACAAGGGCGGGGCTTCAGAAGACAGGGCCCTGCCTGCTTCCCCGGGGGCCCTCCTGCCCGGCTGCCAGCCCACACCTCCTGGGCGCTCTTGGGTCACCAGTTGTCACACGGCCCTGTCACCACCTCCCTGGGCTCCAGGCCCTCCCAGGAGCTGAGCCCAAACCCTGCAGAGTGGCTCTGGTTCTCAGGGATGCTGAAGGCACAGGAGGGGGTCGGGCACTTCTGACGGCTCAGCCAATTACCAACCCTGCTCAGGGCTCGACCCCACTGTCTCCATCCATGGGAACCAGGGTCCTGGTGGGTGGAGGACACAGAAGCCCCAACGGGCACCAGCCCCAGGACACAGGAGTTGCCCATTCCCATCCCACATTCCCAGGCTGGCCCCTGTGGGCAGAGTGGAAGGGGCCAGGCGAGAGGGCACTGCTGTGTTTGGGGGGCGGGTTGCGGGAGACATTGACCCATGGCTCCAGGCTGGTACTGGCAGCAGCACTGGGCAGGGGGAACACAAAGGCCATCCTGGGACAGCTGGCCCGGGAGTCACCCACAGCTGGGCTGCTGGCAGCCCATCGAGTCTGGCTGGCACATGACCCCAGGGGGACAGGTCCTCGCAGGAGTGGTGGCAGGGCTGCCCATAGGGGAGAAGACCCTGGCTACCTGCACAGTCTGCAGCAGGAGGGAAACAGAGTGGGTAGGTTTGGGAGGTAGTCCATCCTGGGGCAGGGGTTCCCAAGAGTTGAGTGACCAGCCCTGCCACCATGCCCATCACCTGTTAGGACCTTCACTCGCCCAGTTCCATGGGGTGAGTGCCCTAAGGGCTCTCCCTCAAAGGAAGTGGCATGCATGTGTGTATGCAAAGGAGAGGGCCACATGCAGAGGGTCAAAACTCCTAGCCTTACAAGCCACCACCACCACCCACCATCTCCACAGAAGTCCTCACACGTGCACTGAGTAGAATTGCCCTGGCAGGGGGAACTCTGCCTGTGGCCCCCAGGGCAGGGCCGGCCTCCCTCAGAGGTGTGGGGGCCCAGCTACATGTAGGGGGGCCATCCCTACATGTAGGGATGGGACTGCCCCAGGCACATGTCACAGGGAGACCATGGTCCCCATGGGCTCCAGGATCCATCCACTGTGGCAGAATACAAAAGCACCTCTTTGCCTTGGGAGGCCTGAGAGGTCCCAGCCCGCTGGGATTGGAGCCACCCAGTGGGGCATCTCACCAGGGCACTTGGGGGGGGGGGCTGGCACAGGCCTCCCTCTGATGCTGGGCCCCTGCCTCCCCGCCTCCCCGGGGCTCGGGGACCGGCCATGCTGTGGCGCCAGACAGCTGCAGGCCCTGGAGCAGGTCCTCGTCTGGGCCCAGCAGGGCTGGGAGCATGCTGTCCACTCCAACCATGGGCACCAGGCGCCAGGCTCTGTGGGGGTGAATGGTGAGCCCTGGGGTGCAGCCATCCCATCCCCGGTCCCAGCCCTCACTGCACCCCCAGACTGCTTCTCCTCACCTTGTTCTGAGCGGGATACATACTTGGGCAAGGCAGGTCTGTGCAGGTGAGCTGGCCCTTGGAGCAGATGCTGGGCAGGGCAAACAGGCACATAGAGAGGGCAGCTCACTCACGCTGTGCCCTCCACATATGCCCCTCCCCATCTGCCTCCCCTTCCCCTCTCCTGCACCTCCACTGTCCTCTGAGGTCTCAGTCCCCCTCCCCACTCTCCAGCACCTCCAGACCCTGCTCCCTGACACACCAAATGCACTCTCAGGCATCTTAAAGACTCGGTCCTATGGGGAAGTGACCACAGGTCGTCTGCAGCTGAAGGAGGCCAGACAGCAGGAGGAAGCACCACATCGCCACCCCCTGCCCTCTCAAAGCACACGTCCAGCTCTCTGAAGTCTCCCAGACCCCCAAAGCTGGCTGCCTCAGTTTCCCCACATTCAGACCAGGGGTTTGGGCACCTGCCTCATCTTCTCAGGACTTATGGGAGCCTAGCGTGCAACAGCTGAGACTGGGAGAGCTTGGGTGTGTGAGCCACGGAGTGGACTAGCCCTGCCCTCACCCATGGCATCCTGCCTGCACGCCACACTCCCGGCCCTCACCAGTCGTTGAAGCTGTCGGGCCTGGCCAGCTGGGCCCCCGGACGGTACTGCTCCCCGGTCAGCAGGTCCAGGCAGCTGCAGTGATCGGGCTGCACGCAGACGGTGCCCTCGGCACTCAGCACCTGGCCTGGGGGGCAGTAACAGCCGGGCTGGCAGCACCAGACGCAGTGCTGGGGGACAAGGAAGGGAGGGCCTGGGTCAGTGGAAAGCGAGGGGCCCAAGGGGACTGCTGCAGGATGAAGTGGGTGCCTGGGAGCCACGATGAAGTGAAGAAGGAGGCTGTGGGGGCCAGAGCAGGGGGAGTCCGATGCTCTGGTTCATAGCTGTCTTTTCTAAACAGTTTATCTTGAGTCTCCACTGGAGTTTCCCAGATCTCCTAGGATGGAGGGAGCCAGGGACCAGATAGCTGGCGGGAGCAGTGGGCGTTTGGGAAGGTGCAGGGGCTCCCTGGGAGAGGCCGGGACCAGGCACCGTGTCCTGGTCCTCCCGCCTCCGTGTGGAGCCTCCCATCCTCCTTGGACAGGCCCGAGCAGGGCTTCTCAAAGCGCCGTCCCTTCGCCCTAGCTGTTTGCTCCAGCATCTTATGACACGGGACCACTTCCTCGCCACTGCGCAGGCGCCACTCGACAGTGACCCCTCGCCGGAGGCCGGCCTGGATTCCTCTCCATGGTCCTGGACTGGCCCCTGCCCCGGAACAGACGTGCGCCCTCGTGCGTGCACAGGGTCAAGGTCTGCACACCAACTTGCCCCACGCGGAGTGTTTTGGATGATCCACCAAGAGGACTGCCCTTTTCCTGTGTGTTCCTGCCGTTTCTATCATAAAACATGTCAACCGAGAAACATATATGCAGTAAGGAGGACAAGGGCAGCTGGATGAGGCTCACTCCCGCTGCTTTCTAGAACCAGGAGCCAGGCCGGCTGGGTGCTGACCCCTATCCTTCCTCCAACTGTGGACAGCCCCAGGTCAGAGGGGCCACACCCTGCCATCTGGAAACGTGACTGTCAGGAGCCCAGACTCACCACCAGGTCATCGCAGGATCGAGGGCAAGGAGGACCACAGGCACTGTACTTGGCCCCTTCAATGGCGGTGCAGTTGGTCACTGCGGGGAAGGGCACCGCGTGGGTAGACAGCTGTGCGGGTCACTCCCCCGACCCCCCACCTCCCCGCCGGCCTCCCCAGAATGCCCCCCGAAGTTTTCCCCCCTCTCTTCCTTGACCCCCATTGCCATCCCTGGCAGGTACCTTGGCACGGTAGAGCCTGGCAGGCCACCCCCTGCATCCGAGGCCCTTCATAGTAATCCTCCAGTCCCTGGGGTAGGGGCTGGTCACAGTCTCGGGTCTGGCTCCGGAGACTGCCTCCCCCCACAGCTCCGGCTACAGCTGGACCAGGGTCCCCAAGGGCCCCAGCCTCCAGCTCCTGGGGAATAGAAGAGGAAGCAGTGGCGAGGGGCTGGGCTTGGCTGGGGCAAGGCAGTGGGCATGTCAGGGCTCCATGGGACTCACGGTCACACTCCAGCAGGAGGCAGGGCTCCTCCTCTGCCTCAGGACCTGGGCAAAGAGGGGGTGCTGAGGCCAGCATGGGCAGCAGGGCCACGCTGGACAGTGGCCTGCCAGGGGACCCCATGCAGAAGCTGTGTCTATGGCACTGGACTGGGCCACAAGAGGCAGAGCCCTCCCTCCATGGGGTCCAGGGTGACCACGTGGGCTGACCTGCGGTGTGCAGCAGGGAGAGGCAGAGAGGACAGTGGAGGCTGAAGGGGCCCAGAGGGTGCAGGGTGGGCAGAGTGCGGTGCAGAGGACAGGCTGACCCTCCCTGCTCCCGCCCCTCCAGAGAGCTTTCATCCCCAGTGCTACCACCCACCCCTGCACAGACGCACTCTGGCAGGGAGGGAGCAGGTGGTGACGTCAGGAGACACCCCCTTCTCACCCTACTCACAGGTCCAGGAGGTGCAGTTAGCGATGAGCCCAGAGACACAAAAGCTGGTGGAGAAGGAGCAGATGGTATGGGTGCTCTTAGGCTGAATGTGACCCCACAAATTCATGTGTTGGAGCCCTAACGTATGAGGGTGACTGCAGAATTGTGACCGTGTTTGGAAGGGGGGGATTTTTGCAGAGGTGATCAAGTTAAAATGGGGCCATTAGGGTCAGGAAGCAACACCCCCCACTTAAAAATTTTAAGAGTCAACAGAGGGA